>NC_046381.1:37499515-37634515 GCF_011125445.2 Fundulus heteroclitus
ATGGAAAACCAGACCCGTGCCCCAGGGTTAGAGGAGCTGAAGTCTGAGCAGAACCAGAACACATCACAGGTTCAGACGTCCAAGAGTCTGAATTATAACGAGATGACCTGAGGTTTGAGATGATCCACGACTGCTGGCTTTAAACCTACGCCCAATGGATACCTTGGAGACTAGAAGAACTGCTACCTGGTGAGACCCACCCACAGCGGCTGACCGTCCTGATCATGAACGAACCCAGAGGGACCATCCATCGAACTAGCACCAAGAAAATGCTTCTGCGTGGAAGTCTCTGTAATCCTGATCAGATTTATAAAACTCTAGTTTTTCAGGTGTCTGGTTCAATAATCTGGCTTTGCAGTTTCTTTATTGGCTTTTGATTCAATAGACTAAACATTTAACAGTTATTTAGCTAAAGGACTTCATATTTAAGATGTTTAAACATTAAAGGTCTTATTTACTAAAGTTAAATAATTTGGTGCAGTTTCCATTAAACGTGTTTGTTATCAGTCAGATGAAATCTCTAACATCAGAGGTTCCTGTGATGTCTGACCAGGTGACCAGCAGCTTTAGCCCTGCCCACCACGGCCACCAGTCAGGGATGCTAATCCTGCAGCTGTGGAGGGCGAGGGTTCTCTAGAATGCCGTCAGGTGGTGAGGGGTGGGATCAATGAATCAACGCTCATCAGACACATCAGGAAGGGGATAGTTTCAGGCAAGAAACACTCAGGTGTTGTTAGGGTCAAAGGTCAAACAGGTTACTTACAGGTAGTAAGTGTAGGAGTGATAATTTCTTCGTCTGAATTGTGGGGCGAAGCAGAGGGAGGGATGAAATGGAGGGAAAGAAAAGAAAAACAGAAAAAGGGAAAAACAACATTAATGTCTGGAAGAAAAACCAACAGAACAGATGAGTTAAAGTATCTGTGTAGGTGGAGGACTGGACATTGCTGGTTGGCCGGTACAAGGTGTCAGTAAGAGGGGGTTAATGACTGATTGGTTAATGTGTGAGATGAAAACACAGGAACACCCGGTCTGTTAAGTCACTGAAGTTCTACCATTAAAACTAGCAGTGAACCAAAGTTCTACCATTAAAACTAGCAGTGAACCAAAGTTCTACCATTAAAACTAGTGGTGAACCAAAGTTCTACCATTAAAACTAATGGTGAACCAAAGTTCTACCATTAAAACTAGCAGTGAACCAAAGTTCTACCATTAAAACTAGCAGTGAACCAAAGTTCTACCATTAAAACTAGCGGTGAACCAAAGTTCTACCATTAAAACTAGTGGTGAACCAAAGTTCTACCATTAAAACTAGCAGTGAACCAAAGTTCTACCATTAAAACTAGCAGTGAACCAAAGTTCTACCATTAAAACTAGAGGTGAACCAAAGTTCTACCATTAAAACTAATGGTGAACCAAAGTTCTACCATTAAAACTAGCAGTGAACCAAAGTTCTACCATTAAAACTAGTGGTGAACCAAAGTTCTACCATTAAAACTAGTGGTGAACCAAAGTTCTACCATTAAAACTAGCAGTGAACCAAAGTTCTACCATTAAAACTAGTGGTGAACCAAAGTTCTACCATTAAAACTAGTGGTGAACCAAAGTTCTACCATTAAAACTAATGGTGAACCAAAGTTCTACCATTAAAACTAGAGGTGAACCAAAGTTCTACCATTAAAACTAGTGGTGAACCAAAGTTCTACCATTAAAACTAGAGGTGAACCAAAGTTCTACCATTAAAACTAGTGGTGAACCAAAGTTCTACCATTAAAACTAGCAGTGAACCAAAGTTCTACCATTAAAACTAGAGGTGAACCAAAGTTATACCATTAAAACTAATGGTGAACCAAAGTTCTACCATTAAAACTAGCAGTGAACCAAAGTTCTACCATTAAAACTAGTGGTGAACCAATGTTCTACCATTAAAACTAGTGGTGAACCAAAGTTCTACCATTAAAACTAGAGGTGAACCAAAGTTCTACCATTAAAACTAGTGTGAACCAAAGTTCTACCATTAAAACTAGCAGTGAACCAAAGTTCTACCATTAAAACTAGCGGTGAACCAAAGTTCTACCATTAAAACTAGCAGTGAACCAAAGTTCTACCATTAAAACTAGTGGTGAACCAAAGTTCTACCATTAAAACTAGTGGTGAACCAAAGTTCTACCATTAAAACTAGTGGTGAACCAAAGTTCTACCATTAAAACTAGAGGTGAACCAAAGTTCTACCATTAAAACTAGTGGTGAACCAAAGTTCTACCATTAAAACTAGTGGTGAACCAAAGTTCTACCATTAAAACTAGAGGTGAACCAAAGTTCTACCATTAAAACTAGCGGTGAACCAAAGTTCTACCATTAAAACTAGCGGTGAACCAAAGTTCTACCATTAAAACTAGCGGTGAACCAAAGTTCTACCATTAAAACTAGCGGTGAACCAAAGTTCTACCATTAAAACTAGCGGTGAACTAAAGTTCTACCATTAAAACTAGTGGTGAACCAAAGTTCTACCATTAAAACGAGCAGTGAACCAAAGTTCTACCATTAAAACTAGCAGTGAACCAAAGTTCTACCATTAAAACTAGCGGTGAACCAAAGTTCTACCATTAAAACTAGTGGTGAACCAAAGTTCTACCATTAAAACTAGTGGTGAACCAAAGTTCTACCATTAAAACTAGCAGTGAACCAAAGTTCTACCATTAAAACTAGCGGTGAACCAAAGTTCTACCATTAAAACTAGCAGTGAACCAAAGTTCTACCATTAAAACTAGTGGTGAACCAAAGTTCTACCATTAAAACTAGCGGTGAACCAAAGTTCTACCATTAAAACTAGCGGTGAACCAAAGTTCTACCATTAAAACTAGCGGTGAACCAAAGTTCTACCATTAAAACTAGTGGTGAACCAAAGTTCTACCATTAAAACTAGTGGTGAACCAAAGTCCCCGACTAACAACGCCGCCTGAACATGAGACCAAAGGAAATGGTGAAGGTGAGAAGGTGAAGACGTCACTCAGCAACAGCAAACATGGACAGCCGGTGTCCAGTCATAAAGTAGATTCATTTAAATATCATTTTCAATAACAGGTGGGGTTCCTCAGGGCTCTTTTCTCAGTCTTTGACCATTTTCAGAGCCAAACATTTATTATGAGCTTTTTCTTTCACAGAGACTACAACCTAATTTTATTATTTATTATTCACCCATCCCCTTTGCTCAACATCTAAAGCAGCCCCTGCATCGGGGATCCCAGGGTTAGGGCCATGAGGACTTCTGGGTGTTATTTTGTCCCATTCTTCATGCAGCCATTTACTGGGTTGTCCAACAGCATGTTGCATTGATTCCTGTTGTTGATGAAATGACTGCTGGAAGGCCAGTCTCACCGCTTTACCCGCCTCTTCCTCCACCTGTGTCCGTATTCACAACAATTCCTCAGACTAAAAGCAGCACTTAATGATGTTTTTAGGAAAAATCTTAGAATTTCCGGAATTCTAAGCTGTTCTAAGTGATGAAGTTCCAGCACTTTTATTGAGAAACAGAGCAGAGATCACATAGATGGAAAGTAATGGCACCCCACGGTCCGCCCGTCTGCCCTGTCTCTGCCATTCCTCGCTTTCGGCTCTCCTAATACTGCACAGTGGCCTTGGCTTGAGACAAAACAGAGACAGTCTATCCTAGACAATCATCATCCCGCACAGTAAACACGCAAGCATTGACCTTTGAATCAGTCAGTGGATCTGATGTGGGTTCCCATGTCCGAGTGGCGGCAGGTCACAGTGACTTCAGGATAACGTTCCAACAACATTCCACCCCTTTGATCACAGAGATAATGTTTTATCTATGTTATCACCCACAAAGAAGAAAAACAAGAGGACTCGTCACATGAATATATGTGAATAAAACACAAAGGAACCATATCAGTTATGTGAGACCCAGAAAGGTTCCCGAGCTGGAACTTTTAGTAATGATCAACATGAATCAGACGGCCGGACCGTGGGGTGCGATTACTTTCCATCTATGTGATCTCTGCTCTATTTCTCAATAAAAGTGCTGGAACTTTATCACTCCACCTTTTCCTTATTCAATAGGTCTAGGAAGTCAGTTATTGTTTAGAATTCCTCCAACATTTGGCGTCACGAACAGGATAACATCCAACAGCAGTTTCTTAGAATATTACCTCAATGAGATAAAAGTTATTCACAAAGCATGTCAGGCCTCCAGACAGCTCCTAAAGTGTTACTGTCAGGAGTAATGAGGAGGACGTTTAGTGAGGCTAAGAGTGTCTGAAGCAGGAAGATGGTGGAATCAGAGAGAGCTGATTGGCTGATCCACCACCTGCACAGAGAGAGCTGATTGGCTGATCCACCACCTCCACAGTGGAGGAAACGAGCTCAGAAACTTCTTTAACAATCATGTAATTATATTATGCCGATGAGATAAACTTTATCATCCCCATAAAGGGAAATTCATTAGTTTGAGTGGGTTAAATGCATGGCGCTAACATCCTTTTATTGAGGATAAATTAATAGGATAACTGTTGGATAATCACAAATAAAAAGTGGAGAAATTTTCAAAGAATATAAATAAAAAATGTGAGAAAGTATTTTCTTATTGCATAATGTCAGCAGCCTAAATGCTCATCTAGAAGTTCGTTTATGTGACGGTTCTGGTCGCTGCAGTGCTTCTCACTGGAGCGTAAAGCACCAAGACGCGTTTATCTGTGACGATACGATTCAAAGTATCGTCGGATCCAGGCACCAATTTACCCTTCAGCGCTCTGTTCTCCTCCCAGAGCCGCCTTCTCCACGTTATGTCCGTCATTTAGCCAAATCCAGCCGCTTCATACAAGCAGGTGATCCAGTAAAATGGTGACAGGTGAGAGCACGATAATAACAAATAGAGTAAAAATGACTGGTGAGAAAAATAAATAAGCAAATCAAAATAATGATGAGGATGTAAATAAAGTGTGTTCAAACATTTTGATGCTGTATGACAATCAATTTCATCATCATGTCACATATTTCTGAATCCAGCCTAATTGGTTAATTTGATCACTAGGAGTGCATTTGTGTTTTTTTTTTCTTGTACTATCAACCAATCACAGCTCTTGAAAGACAGCATCACACCTATGAACGGGGTCAACCACACCTCCTCACTACAAGAAACATTTCTGTCACTCTCCTTCCTCAGAGTCGTCCTTGGTAGGAATGTTTAGGCTGAGACAGGTGCTCTGAGAGGCTCTGAGGATCTTTGTGAATACAGGATTCTGGGCTTTATGTTGTGCTTTTCCTTTGTCTTGGTGAAAAATACCTTGACAGGAGGAAGACATCGCTCCAAAACCTCCTCTAGACTCTTCTAGCTGCCGTGGCAGCAGTGTAGATTTGCTGATGGCACTACTACAGGCCCAGACCACGATCCTCCATCCTCCAGCCATCACAGAGCCTGGATGTGATGGCTCCTCTTCCACCAAACATCTGGAGAACTGGTCCATCTGGTCCATGATGGTCTGAGCCCAGAGAAGCTGAAGCTCCTCTGAGGAGAACATCAGGTTCTTCTCTGCTCAGTGAAGGCTGTGAACTCTGGATGTAGAGCTGCAGGAAGGTTCTCCAGAGTAACCCTGGTCTAGAGCTGGGAATTCTATCGACATTTTAAAGATTTTGAGCTGAGACTATATTGTTTATATTGAGATGGTCTGTGTTGCACTATAATGATACTTTTATTTATTCCAGCAGGTTCTTTTTCAGCCCCTTCTCATATTTGGCTGTTGGTTAAAAATTTGCCTGTGAGACATTTGGGATAAGGCTTTAATTCAGAAAGGCCTTTTTATAATTCATTTATGAAAAAAAACATATCGAGATAAATATCGTACATCAGCACTGAGCCTAAAAACATGGGGATATTACTTGTGGTCCATATCGCCCAGCCCTACCCTGCTCCATGAGCTTCTACCTGCTGACATAACCATCTGTTCTGCAGAGCAGCTTCATGCTCTGGACATCTAAGTCTGCGCAGAGTTACTGCTGCTGGACATATTCAGGACTACAGTCTCCTGTTACCTACACCAGAATATGTCCTGTTTATTAGACCTGAATGAAGTCCTTCTATGTCCTCTACAACCGTATGTAGGTTGTCCCTGCTCCTCAGCCCCTGCAGTCATTTAACTGAGAACAAATGAAAGAATTGCATCAGACTTTTTCATTTCCATCCCTGAGTTTTTCTGATTTGCTGTTGTTTTGAAGAGGCTGTTAGTGATAACACTGACATGTAATCATCCAGTTTATGAAGCTGTTTGTGTTTCTGAACGGTTGATATTTCCACACATCCAAATCAGAGAGATTTCAGGAGTAAACATCAGATTTGTGACCGCAGAGCGTGCCTCAGACTCTTCCTTTCATCATTTTCTTCAGTTATCTGTGAAGCTTGTTTGTTCGTTGCTGATATATTGAAACAGGAGCTCTCAGATAAATCTGCAGCTTTTTAAAGGAGAGGCTGTTTCCCAAAAACTCAAATCAAAAATGTGATGATACCAACATGAAGCAGATCGAGTCCGTTAACAAGGTGATTCTGGCTGTGAGGGCAGGATGTTTTTCATGTCAGGAGTGCTGGAGTTTTCTCGCCCTGCAGCATGCAGCCTCCCGCTGTAATGAGTCTGACCTCCGTTTGGTCACAGAGTGGAAATCAAACGCACCCCGTCAACATTAAAAACCTCATTAGAGAACGAGCAAGCGCCTCTCGTTTCTGTGTCTCTGTAACATCAGGAACACAGATCAGAGCTCGACAGACCCGACAGGCGAACCAGACTCAAACTGTACCCCCCCCCCACACACACACACACACACACACACACAAAGAATAATGTGTGTTTCTTGCCTGAAGCCATTCAGCTTGAGGCGACTGGGAGAAAAAAATACAACGTTCTTTCATCTAAATTTCTCTCTCATCTCCAACGTCCTCCAAACACTGAAGCATTTCTGTGTGTGTGCAGCATAAACTGTGTGTGTGCACTGTGTACACATGAGTGTGAGAGTCCCGGGGGGTTGTGTGTTTGATGTTGGAGACTAAAGTCAGTCCAGATACAGTTTAATGGTGATTAGTGCAATCTGCTCCATTATTCCTCCTCATCCTCCTTGCTGTCACTGTGAGTGGGGACGCTGTCTTTTCTTTCATGTCCCATCGTCCAGCTATCCTCAACTTCTACAAAATACCAAATAATCCCAGCATCAAACCTTGAAGAGTTCCTTTTCCTATCTTCACATGAACTCTGAAACTCTTATTTACATGTGTGCAGCAATACCACCTGCTGTGACCCGGTCTTCTGTGTGTCTCAAGGTAAACCATGGCGCTCATTGACATGTAAACCCTGCTGTCAGAACATACAGAAGTATGTGGAGATAATATCTACCCTTAGTCAGTTACTTACGTTAAAGACCTGTTTATTTTAGTTACCAAAAATGTCCACAGGGTGTTTGTGTGTTAAATTCTGACCTTTTCTTCATCAGCAGGATGACTCCGAGGAAGATGATGATGAAGAGCAGGATGCCAGCGATTGATCCAGCGATCTTCACTGTGTGGTCCGTTTGTTTCTCCTGCTCTGGTTCTGGTTTCCTGGTAGCAGCTCCTGAAAACAGCAACTAGTTAACTCCTAAAACACAAACCAGCATCAATTGACTAGCTAGTTACTTCCTAAATCATTGACAAACACTAACTGACACAAATTAGTTAACTCAAAAAACACAAACCAATATTACTGCAACTAGCTTGTTAACAGCAAAACCACTAACCAACATTAAATGCCCCTAGATAGTCAACTCCTAAACCACTAACCAACATCAATGGTTTAGCTAGTTAACTCCTAAATAATTGATCAACACTAACGGACACCAATTACTTCACCTCTTAACTAATGTTAACCAGGTTAATAACATTCACCTGTTAACTAATGTTAACGAGGTCAAACAGCATTTGCCTGTTAACTAATGTTAACCAGGTTAATTACATTTACCTGTTAGCTAATGTTAACCAGGTTAACCAGCATTTACCTGTTAACTAATGTTAACCAGGTTAAACAGCATTTACCTGTTAACTAATGTTAACCAGGTTAAACAGCATTTGCCTGTTAACTAATGTTAACCAGGTTAAATAGCATTTACCTGTCAACTATAGTTAACCAGGTTAAACAGCATTTGCCTGTTAACTAATGTTAACCAGGTTAAACATTATTTACCTGGTAACTAATGTTAACCACGTTAATTAGCATTTACCTGTTAACTAATCTTAACCAGGTTAATTACATGTACCTGTTTACTAATGTTAACCAAGTTAAACAGCATGTACCTGTTAACTAATCTTAACCACGTTAATTAGCATTTGCCTGTTAACTAATCTTAACCAGGTTAATTACATTTACCTGTTAACTTATGTTAACCAGGTTAAACAGCATTTGCCTGTTAACTAATGTTAACCAGGTTAAATAGCATTTACCTGTTAACTATAGTTAACCAGGTTAAACAGCATTTGCCTGTTAACTAATGTTAACCAGGTTAAACATTATTTACCTGGTAACTAATGTTAACCACATTAATTAGCATTTGCCTGTTAACTAATCTTAACCAGGTTAATTACATGTATCTGTTTACTAATGTTAACCAGGTTAAACAGCATGTACCTGTTAACTAATCTTAACCAGGTTAAACAGCATTTGTCTGTTAATTAATCTTAACCAGGTTAATTACATTTACCTGTTAACTAATGTTAACCAGGTTAAACAGCATTTACATGTTAACTTATGTTAACCAGGTTAAACAGCATTTACCTGTTAACTAATGTTAACCAGGTTAAACAGCATGTACCTGTTAACTAATGTTAACCAGGTTAAACAGCATTTACCTGTTAACTAATGTTAACCAGGTTAAACAGCATTTGCCTGTTAATTAATCTTAACCAGGTTAATTACATTTACCTGTTAACTAATGTTAACCAGGTTAAACATCATTTACCTGGTAACTAATGTTAACCAGGTTAAACATTATTTACCTGGTAACTAATGTTAACCAGGTTAAACATTATTTACCTGTTAACTAATGTTAACCAGGCTAAACAGCATTTACCTGTTAACTAATGTTAACCAGGCTAAACAGCATTTACCTGTTAACTCTGTAGCCATTCACTAGTGTCAATCAGTTTTGATTAGACACAAACATGTTTAGATAAACCAGAGAAAGACCACACAATACAAGGTTCCATCCTCTGACTAGTCACTAACCAAGCTGTTAAACAGATTCAACTAGTTATTGTAACCAGTTGGTGATACTGAGCTGTCAATGTTCTGACTGATGAAGACTACACTGGCATTGAGGAAGGTGCAGATGAGTGCCGAGTCCTTCTCCTCTGATGGTATAATGTGATGGGATGTCAGTGTGCTGGAGAGCCCATTACCCTGCTGTGTGTGAGAGTGTGTGTGAGTGTGAGAGAGAGAGAGAGAGTGTGTGTGTGTGTGTGTGTGTGTGTGTGTGTGTGTGTGTGTGTGTGTGTGTGTGTGTGTGTGTGTGTGTGTGTGTGTGTGTGAGAGTGTGTGTCCAGGTGTAATATCCCTCCAGGTGTCTCCGTAGATGAGAAACGTTCAGGACAAGACGTTGCTGTCGACTTCTGTAATGTGTCATTTTAGACCTGTTCCACTTTTCCAATCAGAATCTGACAACAGCCATCAGTCACTCAGAGTGGGAGAGTGTCCTCAGCCTGCACTGCAGAGGACAGTCTTAGTGAGGACACCAGCACGGGGACACCCACAAGGGGACACCAGCACGGGGACACCAGCACAGGGGCACCAGCTGTAAATTTAGTTCACAATCCTAGTTATCTATATATTATACCCATAGGACAAATCTATCAGTAAAATTCTGTCTATAATAGTATCTCTATATTTATTCAGTATATATCCATGTCCTGTACTTATGGAACCATTGTTTATCCTGCACTTGCTGCTATTGCACTTATGGTTAGACCTAAACTGCATTTCGTTGCCTTGTACCTGTACCTGTGTAATGACAATAAAGTTGAATCTAATCTAATCTAATCTAATCTAATCTAATCTAATCTAATCTAATGGGGACACCAGCATGCGGACACCAGCACGGAAACACCAACATGGGGACACCAGCATGGGGACATTAACACGAGAACACCAACATGGGAATACCAACATGGGGACACCAGCACGGGGACACCAACATGGGGACACCAGCACGGGGACACCAACATTGGGACACCAGCACGGGGACACCAACATGGGGACACCAACACGGGGACACCAACATGGGGACACCAGCACGGGAATACCAACATTGGGACGCCAACACGGGGACACCAACATGGGGACACCAACACAGGGACACCAACATTGGGACACCAGCACGGGAATACCAACATTGGGACGCCAACACGGGGACACCAACATGGGGACACCAACACAGGGACACCAACATTGGGACACCAGCACGGGAATACCAACATGGGAATACCAACATGGGGACACCAGCACGGGAATACCAACATTGGGACGCCAACACGGGGACACCAACATGGGGACACCAGCACGGGAATACCAACATTGGGACGCCAACACGGGGACACCAACATGGGGACACCAACACAGGGACACCAACATTGGGACACCAGCACGGGAATACCAACATGGGGACACCAACACAGGGACACCAACATTGGGACACCAGCACGGGAATACCAACATGGGGACACCAACATGGGAATACCAACATTGGGACACCAGCACGGGAATACCAGCATGGGGACACCAGCATGGGGACACCAGCATGGGAACATTAACACAGGGACACCAGCACAGGGACATTCCCACACTTAAGGACCAATTGAGATATTGTGGCAGCATATAAAACCGTGAGAAGATCTTTGGACTATGATGGCAGCTCTGACTGTAATGTTCTCAGGGTGTCCCAGTTCTACCTTTGTCTGGAACAGAACCAGAACAGAACCAGACCTGAGCAGCTAAAATCAACCCATTAAAACACAAGGTTCACCCAGACAGTCTGAGCTAACAGTGAAAGAACTGGAACAGAACCCAGACGGCCCGGTTCTGATGGACCGAGCCGTCTGGGTTCTAGAACAATGGGACGGTTTATTTCCTGTTTTCATCTTTGCTGCCAAGGTCAAATGAGCTGCTCAGTCAGCTCCCTTCAGCATCACTGTTTGATCACACACACACACACACACACACACACACACACACACACACACACACACACACACACACACACACACACACACACACACACACACACACACACAGTGCGGTCCCCAGAGGCAGAGCTGAGGTTTCAGTTTAAAGGCTATCAAAACACTTTGAAGACAGATTTTATCTCTGTGTGGATGTTTCGTTGGTTCTCTTGGCCTCTCTGTCTGTGTGTGTCTCAGTGTCTCTGTCTGTGTGTGTCTCAGTGTCTCTGTCTCAGTGTCTCAGTGTGTCTCAGTGTCAGTGTCTGTCTCAGTGTCTCTGTCTCGGTGTCTCTTTCTCAGTGTCTCTGTCTGTGTGTGTCTCAGTGTCTCTGTCTGTGTGTGTCTCAGTGTCTCTGTCTCAGTGTCTCAGTGTGTCTCAGTGTCAGTGTCTGTCTCAGTGTCTCTGTCTCAGTGTCTCTGTCTCAGTGTCTCTGTCTCAGTGTTTCTCAGTGTCTTAGTGTGTCTCTGTCTGTGTGTGTCTCAGTGTCTCAGTGTCTCAGTGTCAGTGTCTGTCTCAGTGTCTCTGTCTCAGTGTCTCAGTGTCTCTGTCTCAGTATCTCTGTGTCTCAGTGTCTCTGTCTCAGTGTCTCCGTGTCTCATTGTCTCTGTGTCTCTGTCTCAGTGTCTCAGTGTCAGTGTCTCTGTCTCAGTGTCTCTGTCTCAGTGTGTCTCAGTATCTCTGTCTCAGTGTCTCCATGTCTCAGTGTCTCTGTCTCAGTGTGTCAGTGTCTCCGTGTCTCAGTAACTCTGTCTCAGTGTCTCAGTGTCAGTGTCTGTCTCAGTGTCTCTGTCTCAGTATCTCTGTGTCTCAGTGTCTCTGTCTCAGTGTCTCCGTGTCTCATTGTCTCTGTGTCTCTGTCTCAGTGTCTCAGTGTCAGTGTCTGTCTCAGTGTCTCTGTCTCAGTGTGTCTCAGTATCTCTGTCTCAGTGTCTCTGTCTCAGTGTGTCAGTGTCTCCGTGTCTCAGTGTCTCTGTCTCAGTGTCTCTGTCTCAGTGTGTCTGTCTCAGTGTCTCTGTCTCAGTGTCTCTGTCTCCGTGTCTCAGTGTGTCTCAGTGTCTCTGTCTCCGTGTCTCAGTGTGTCTCAGTGTCTCTGTCTCCGTGTCTCAGTGTGTCTCAGTGTGTCTCAGTGTGTCTCTTTCTCAGTGTCTCTGTTTCAGTGTCTGTCTCAGTGTCTCCGTGTCTCAGTGTGTGGCAGTGGGCTGCAGAAGCTGCTTTCATGTAGAAGTGAAGCTGTTTGGTGCTTCAGGGCTGCAGCCGTCACACTGAGGGGGAGGAGTGTGTGTCTCTGTGTGTCTCAGCGTGTCTCTGTGTGTCTCTGTGTGTCTCAGTGTCTCAGTGTGTCTCAGTGTGTGTCTCAGTGTCTCAGTGTGTCTCAGTGTGTCTCAGTGCGTGTTGTTGTGCGTGTTGTTGTCAGTGGAACGTTTCCACCTTGGGGCTGGTAAATATTTAAATGTAATGTGGAGTCGTGGATCAGAGTGTTTGTCCACCTGTTCACACACGCTGGTCCAGATTGAGACGTGACAGACGTCAGGAAGGTGGGATTGGCTTTCCTGCCTCATGGTGAAGCCACGGTTCCCCTCCTTCACCCTTAGAACCCTCTGACCTAATGTTTCCTTCTAAACGCGGACATCTGGACAGTGGATCACTTGGATCCATTACTAGTCTAGATGAGGTTCTGAAGAGGTTCTGAAGAGGTTCTGCAGCGCCGCTCTAAAAGCTAACTTTGAGCTCAACATTTGGCTGATGTTGGACCGGCACCCGACATTTTGTTCTAGAGCTGAGCAGTTCGGTTTGGACCTTCAGCTGTGGACCTTCAGCTGTGGACCTTCAGGTGTGGACCTTCAGCTGTGGACCTTCAGCTGTGGACCTTCAGCTGTGGACTTTCAGGTGTGGACCTTCAGCTGTGGACCTTCAGCTGTGGACCTTCAGCTGTGGACCTTCAGCTGTGGACTTTCAGGTGTGGACCTTCAGCTGTGGACCTTCAGGTGTGGACGTGTACAGGAAAGGCAACACGGTCTCCATGTTTCACAGCTGGACTGAACGCTGGACAGTCCTGATTATTATTCAGGTTCCTTTATTCAGAAACTCCGTTCTCTGAGGGAAACGCGATCTAGATCAACACTGATGAGGTTAAATCAAGAATAGAATTTAAAATTCTCCTTCTAACGTATAAAGCCCTTAATAATCAAGCTCCATCATATATCAGAGCTCTGATTACCCCGTATGTTCCTAACAGAGCACTTCGCTCTCAGACTGCAGGTCTGCTGGTGGTTCCTAGAGTCTCTAAAAGTAGAATGGGAGGCAGATCCTTCAGCTATCAGGCTCCTCTCCTGTGGAACCAACTCCCAGTTTTGGTCCGTCAGGCAGACACCCCGTCTACTTTTAAGACTAATCTTAAAACTTTCCTTTGTGACAAAGCTTCTAGTCAGAGTGGCTCATGTTACCCTGAGCTACCTCTATAGTTATGCTGCTATAGGCTTAGGCTGCTGGAGGACATCAGGGTCTATTTCTCTCTCTCTGCTGAGTTCTCCTACTGCTCTCCAATCTGCATTGTTTGTTGTTATTTCAGCTTTTAACTTTTTGCTCTCTCTCTCTTTTTTCTTCATAGAAGGTACACCTGGTCTGGTGTTCTGTTAGCTGTGACATCATCAGGGGAGGCAGATCATCCTCTATTACCATCTAACATAGAAAGTACTCCTGGGTCAATGTGAGCTTCTGAGCTTTCTGTGTCTCTGCTCTGTCTTCTCTAACATAGAAAGTACTCCTGGGTCAATGTGAGCTTCTGTGCTTTCTGTGTCTCTGCTCTGTCTTCTCTAACATAGAAAGTACTCCTGGGTCAATGTGAGCTTCTGAGCTTTCTGTGTCTCTGCTCTGTCTTCTCTAACATAGAAAGTACTCCTGGGTCAATGTGAGCTTCTGTGCTTTCTGTGTCTCTGCTCTGTCTTCTCTAACATAGAAAGTACTCCTGGGTCAATGTGAGCTTCTGTGCTTTCTGTGTCTCTGCTCTGTCTTCTCTAACATAGAAAGTACTCCTGGGTCAATGTGAGCTTCTGTGCTTTCTGTGTCTCTGCTCTGTCTTCTCTAAGCCCCAGTGGGTGGAGGCAGATGAGCGTTCACACTGAGCCTGGTTCTGGTTCTGCTGGAGGTTCTCCTCCCTGTTAAAGGGGAGTTTTCCTCTCCACTGTCGCCTCATGGTGTGTGAGGTTAAACTATTAGGTAAGCATAGACGTGGTGCTGGTTCATACGAGCGTGTCAGAGTGTAGAACATGCAGATACTGTTAGTACGCTATCAGCTCATATCTTACAGCTGTGGATCTTATCTGTGGTTCTATGAGCGTCATATTTTGTCCCCCCCCATTCAAAGAGCAATCAGCGGTGCGCTGGTGGTGCAGCAGGTAGCGTGACCCGTATACAGAGGCTTAGTCCTCTACGCGGTCGATCCGGGATCGAATCCGACCCGCGGTCCTTTGTCTCTCCACCTCTTCCACCCCCTTCCTGTCAGCCTACTGTGGTAAAAACCGAGCCATTAGGGCCGCAACCCCCCCCCCCCATTCTCTGTTCTACCATTCTCTGTAGAACAATGAATGGTTCCACAGCCCATTCTCTGTAGAACCAGAGAATGGGCTGTGGTTCTGTGTGTGCAGTGGTGTGATCCTCTGACCTGTCAGCTGCTTGTCGCCGGCCGGCGGGGCGACGCCGACGTACGGCGTGGTGAGCTGGGTGACGATAATGGCGGCTGGCGTCCAGGAAGGCATGCAGACAGTGACAGATAGAGAGAAACGGGCTGAAGCAGAGGCTGGTTCTGATGCACGGCTATTAGTGTGGAACGCCGGCTCTCCTGAACCGGAACCGAAGGTTGGACCTTCAGGCGGATTTCTTTTTAAGATGAAGGATTCGTGTTCTGTCTAAAGGAAGACTCAACATAAAGCAGCCGTGGTCCGGATCTAACAGAACCAAGGTTTCAGTCAAAGTTCTGAAACGTTCCAGAACTGGATTTAAACGTGGTCCATTGTTGATACTGAGGACGTGAGCAGACAGGTCACACTGCTGCATCAGAACCAGGGATGTTCTGATCCAGCAGTGTGGTGAAGGGTGGTTCTCCGTGTTCTGCTGCATCAGCCCACTTTCATACAGCTGGAGAACCTCCTGGTCCAGTTTCAGTATCTGGAGGAGAACGCAGAAACTTTAACCCTAACTCCAACTCTTGGACCTTCCAGATGATGGAGAACCGGACCCATCCTCCCCGGGAGGATCCGAAGAACTAAGACCCAACCTTCCCCATGCGTTATGATTCAGCTGCTTTACGATGACTCTAGAACATCAGTTTTTCTCCAGTTCCCTTCAACACGGTTCAGGAGAGCGGAGCACCATTTGGGTCAACAGAAAAGGTTTCAGTTCAGGAAAGACACCTGGAAGAAAAGCTTGTTAATCAGCCAATCAGGGCTCAGACATTAGTAATCAATCACTGTGTGAGCACAAGCAGAAGGAGCAGTTCAGGTGACTTCAGCACGCCACCTGTTCTGGTTCCAAACGTCAAGAGGAACCTTGGATCCACCGGGCACCGCCTGACCCTGTTCTGGTTATCTTCTCCAGAACCAAACCGCAGAGAAAGATTGCATTCTGGAGGATTTCTAAACTCTTCTACTTAAGACGTTGTTTAAACGACAAAGTTTAGGTGGGTTTCGTACCGCCCCTAGTGGCGTGGCGGAGATATTACACTGTTTTACATTTCTGCTAGCGTTGTTCCTGATTAAAATGTTGGCATGTAGAAGTGTTAACAGAACCAGAACAATACTCTAGTTATTAATTGTCACGTAAACCGGGCCTGACTCATAAAAGCCAAACCTGCCTGTGGTTCTCCTGGTTCTCCTCTGGAAAAGCAAGGAACTGATTAGTGGACCAGGAAACTTCCTGAAGCCTGCAGAAGCGTCTTAGTGGATCCAGAACCTCACGTTCCGGGTCCAGAATCAGACTCAGAAGGAAAGGTGTGTCCTTCCTGATCCCTCCTTCAGGTCAACAGTTCCCCTCCTTTCAGTCCAGAACCCAGGATCCAGTTAGCATCCAGCAGATGTTCCGGGGGTCTTTATATTCACACCAGGAGGCTGGTAGCGCAGCGCCTCACAGAGGAGACCAACAGCACCTACCAGCATCTGGTGTCGCTGAGGAAACTGTGAGTGTTTACTCTGTGAGGGAATATGCTAAAGCTGACCGGTTCTCCTGGTTCTCCCAGGATTCTCCAGAGAGGGTTCTCCCGCTCTCTGCACTCTCCTGTCCAAGGCGACGGCCTCCTGGTGCTTCTGTCTGACCTCAGTGGACATCTTCTCCAGCTGATGGAGTGGGGGGGGGGGGGGGGGGGTTAATGTGTAGGTTCTGGGTTCCAGAAGGAATCAGGACCAGTCTCTACGGGCGCTGCAGCTCCTTCAGGGTGACCTCACTGGTCTGATGTGGTTCCTGGAGCTCCTTCATGGTGGCTCAGCCTCCTGCTTAGTGCTGCTGCACCTCTGGGAGTTTCCAGTAAAGGTGTGTTTCTACTGACATGTGACCTTTAGATCGCTCACAGGTGGACTTCATTTAACCACATTTAAGACTTCTGAAGGTGATTGGTCGCTTCAGAGCAAAGGGGGTGGATACATCTGCACATGATAATATTCAGTTCATTTATCAACTGGTGCAGATCCATCAATTGAAATAAGATTGAAAACCAGGCGGGGGTGAATACTTTTGCCCGGTACTGCAGCAGAAGGCCAGTCCCTGTGAACGTTCCTCTAGAGCTAGACCAAAGGCTCGCTGACGTTGGAAAATCATTCATAACAGGTTTCAACCCCCCCATGCCTCAGCAGGTTTAATTACATATGGGGGGGGGGGGTAATTGGGATGGAAAGAAGCTCTAGAACTCTAGAACAATCAGTCCAGGTAAAATCTGGGTTTTATTCTTCTCTGGTCAAACATTAAATAAAGAGTCTCTGATCTCTGCAGGCAGAAACCATCAAAGTGGAAAAACTAGTTTTTATGCATTAAATGAAAATCTAAGCTGGAAATATTTGTGTGGAATGACTCTGGAAAAGTTCTGGATTCAGTGGGCATGCCTTTCTAGAAGAACCAAGAAGAACCTTTCTGGTGTAAATGTGAACCATCATGTTTCTACAGCTGGAACAACAACGTTTGAAGAGGAAAACCCGGGTGGAGCCAGTGGTACCAGAACCTTTCGGAGCGACGTCTTACCTTTAGTGGCGACTCTCACACAGTCGATCTTTGTCTCCTGGCGGAGAGAGAAACAAATTAGTTTCCTGTCAACACAACTGCAGACATATGAGCTGTCACATCTGGCTGCATCCTGCAGGACACACACACACACACACACACACACACACACACACACACACACACACACACACACACACACGCCCAGATACATACAAATAGGGACACACGCACATAAGGACACACTCAGGGACACACATGCCCAGATACACACAGTTGTCGTAAACAGGGCAGACAGAAGGCAAATGGTTGTGGATCAGTGCCTCTGGTGGCATTTAACAACCCCCCCCTCCACACACACACACACACACACACACACACACACACACACACACACACACACACAGGGAGAGGCTGGTTTGGTGAAAGGCAGAGAGAACATCTTGCATTTCTCTGGTTTTAACAAACAAGCGACAAATTAACCACAAGAGCTCATGAATATTCATGACCATACGCAGAAACCCACCGTGTGTGTGTGTGTGTGTGTGTGTGTAGGGGGGGGGGCAGTAAAAAGCACTACTACGGCTGCATTATTCAACACGCTCACAATTAAAGCTCTGAGCATCAATAATGAACACAAGGTTCTGCAGGCGTGTGTGAAAGTGAGCCGTTATCCTTTAATTGCACAAATATGTGAGGTGAGACACACACAGCCGCTGCAGCCTGGAACGATCTGCTGTCGCTGGAACAGCTCTTCCCGGTTCTGCGAGCTTTATGAGGGAACAGGAAGTGGAACCTTTGCAGGAACGTGGAGCCGAGCGGAGCCCTGCTGCACAGCAGGATGGGACATCTGCTTCCTGCCACGTCTTCAAGTGAAACCTTTCTGCCGCGGTAAACCGGCTGCTTTCCTGCAGCGGCAGCAACCAAACGGACCGGTTCCGTCCCAGGCTGCTGAAGGAACAGCTCTGAGCTCAGAACCTGGGGACTGATGCTTCAGTCTGGAAACATGGAAACAGCTCCCAGAGATCAGAGACCAGCCTCCTCTTTGAGGGCAATGCAGCCGGAGCAGAACTCAGAACCAGAACTCTGATGGGTTCCTTCAGGACCTTCTAGTTGTCATTCGGTGCCGCCTGCAGCTCCACCCTGAACCCCACCTTCATCTCTCTGATGAAGGCGGGGTTCCTGAGCTTCATCTGTCCTAAGCAGCGGTACCAATGGTTCCAGCGGTACGATGGTTCCAGCGGTACCGATGGTTCCAGCGGTACCGATGGTTCCAGCGGTACTGGTAAAGCAGAACTCACCCCGTTGGCCGAGCTCACAGCCTGGTAGTAGATGCCATAGCTCTTATGAGGCAGCAGAGGAGCGTTCCAGTAACCGTTGTAGGTCCGGTTATCACCTGTCCAACACACAGGTAAACAGGTTAACCAACCCGTCCCACATTGTTCAACTAAGCAGCTGGTTAAGGTAGTTGGGGTTGGTTAACTAGTTAGCACACTAACCAACAACGAAGGGCACGGGACTCCTCAGGTCAGTCATGGGCAGCTCGGCGCTGAAGTAGTACTGGGAGTTCAGCTGAGTGGCGTTCTGGAAGTGGATGGGAACCGGGTAGCAGCGAAGGATCTCTGCCGTGCCTCTCCTCAGCCTGCGGGGGCGCTCTTCCTCCACCACCACCTGGTACTTACTGCAGAGGGACAGGGGACACGGGTCAGCGGGTCCTCTCGCCAGCAGAGATGCAGCAGCAGCATAACTGAGAAGGTTAGTTAGCTGTTTGTGGTTAACTAGTCTGGTTATAACCCTGTGGTGTTGGTGGCTAGCCCTGCCCAGCTGAGTGAAGGGGATGATGGGAGATGCAGCGGTGCTGTGTTCAGCGTGTTGATTATTCATCTGAAAGGTCAGCCCTGCCCTCCTTCATCACTCTCTCCTGCACTTTTATTAAGTCTTCCTCTCGCTGCGCGTCCAGGCTGGAACTTTATAACAGTCTGACATTAAACGGCTCGTTCATGGCCTGCTGCCTGCTGCACGCCGCCGTTAGAGCCAGCGCCCAGGTAGAGGACACGGAGACAGGCCGCTGAGGAGCAACCGGTCGGCCGGCATGAAGATTTAGTGGCTCTAAAGGGCAGACAGCGATTTATGATTCTATGTTCTGGAGCGGTCCAGTCAGGGTCCGGACCTGAAGCTGTGCAATGAGGGGGATGGTGAGAACCTGGAGCTCATCATTCAGGATAAATCATCAGAAGAACCGAGCAGAAGGCTGACGCTCTGATTCATGTGGAGCTAAGGAAGATTTTTTCCATCAATTATTGAGAAGATTCACAATTTTCAACAAGTTTTTAACAATAAATGCAAATAAAACAAATATAAATACATTTTCTATCTTTTATGGAGAATTTTCTATCAAAAAGAACCTTCTGAGTTGGATGAAAACAATCTAAATCTGCTTGGGGTATGAATAGTTCTGGCCTGACTGCATGCAGTAGCAGATCCCTGAGAACCGACCCACGTTCTGGAAGGTTCTTCTTTTACTCCATCAGACTGACCCAGAGACAGAAGGAGCTGAACTCACAGATTTATGGTACCAGCCTGGACCCCAACAGATGTAGTTTGAAAAAATGTAGCTAATAAGGGAAAAGTGACTTGACAACATGTGACGTTTAACTGGTTCATCGTCTGGTTTTAACGTCATTATCACACCAGAGCCAAACCAAACCCAGAAATCTGACTGGAGCTAAGAATCCAAATGGTTCTGGTAATTCTGCGCTAAAACAAGTCTTCAGTCTCAGGACTTCTACAGGACCTGGAAGGTCTCCAGTGACTGGTCAGGGACTAGAGATGCAGCGTGAGGAGAGCCTCGGTGTTTTCTTCACCAGGAACCAAGCTGCACCTGGCTTGATGTTTCCATCTCAGATCAATGAAGTTAAATCAATCAGCGGTTTCTCTCCTCTCTCCACGCTGCATTTCTCCGTTTACGGCCATAAACTCTGAGACACTCAGAGTTTGTTTCTTCAGACGCTCACCAGGCCTCGCTGCTACCGACTCTTCGCTTTCTGGGCTTTAAGGGGAGGAGAAAAACTTCAAAACCTTCAGAAAAATATATTTAGCTCAAAAGCTAACATCTGCAGGGTCTTCTATCAGCTGACCTGGTAATCTACAGCCGGACTCTGCAGCCGGCGCCACCAGCGGGTCTCCAGAACCCGGAGCTGGCCCCGAACGCACCACACTGCTTTTCTGCTCTGTTTGTGTCCTGAGGGACGCTGGAAACAATAGTTGTGTTTTTCATGGGAGCCAGGTTCAGGACAGAAGTCATACATCACCAAAAAGCAACTCGTGCACGCCCTCACATGCACGCTTTCACGTGCACTCACATGCACAGAGTGCACGGTGTGGGACTGCAGCGCTGAAACATTTCCTGCTGGACAGGAAACTAATGGAGGCCAGGAAGACGTGCGCTGTAGCAAACACGTGCACGGGCCTGCGTGCACAGTGACACACATCCAGTGTTATTGTTGAACTCTCTACAGAAACTGATCCAATCATTCCTTCGTCCTCTTTTCTTTCCCTCCCACTCGCTTCTCTCTCTTTATCTCTTTTCTTCTCCTCTCTGTCTTTGACAAACTGTCTCCAATCACATTTCTCCATGCTCACTGTGTCGGTGTGTGTGTGTCGGTGTGTGTCGTGTGTGAGACAGTAATCTGATTACAGCTGCAGGTCGCCTGCAGCAACACCTTTTGTCCTGCGACGTGGAGCTCTGCTGTCGGATCATGAAGCTCAGTTAAATTTAAACACAGCAACATGAAGTGGAATCTGATGGCTTTCACTTCAGCTATCGTGTCAATTACCACAGCCTACATCACACACGCGCTCTGAAGCAAACCCAACACGCCACCAGCCTGTGTTCTCCAGCTCAGAGGAACAAGGTGATGCTGCAGCGCCGCGATCGCTCCAGCTGCTGATTATTTCTGCACAACACGGATCCTTCCACCTAGTTAGTGGCAGCAGAGTCTATGTTGGGGGGAAACACCCTCAGCAGGTTCTAACACGACTTCTGATTTACCCTGGGATGAGCAGCACCGACCCGTCCCGCTCCAGTCAGACTGAACGGATCCAGCAACCAGCAGAGACCATCAGCAGGTCAATGAACTGTGTGTGAGTGACACATTCAGCTGTTAATCCCTCGTTAATCCTCCATGTTAGCAGCACGCTCTGATCAGCCCCGCCCGCTGCTCGTTAATTAACCAAATCCCTCGTTAAAGCTCCACCAGGGAGCCCCGACAGCTGTCGACATGACGACTGTTACCGGGGATACCGCCTCCCTGGACGGCTGTAAAAAACTTCACAGAGAGCTTAAAAGTGCTGCTGGCTCGTTTCCCTGAGGGCGGTGTGCCCGGGGTTACCTGACGGGGGCGCCGCTAGGCTCGTTTCCTGAGGGCGGTGTGCCCTGGGTTACTAGACGGGGGCGCAGCTAGGCTCGTTTCCCTGAGGGCGGTGTGCCCTGGGTTACCTGACGGGGGCGCCGCTAGGCTCGTTTCCCTGAGGGCGGTGTGCCCTGGGTTACCTGACGGGGGCGCCGCTAGGCCCGTTTCGCTGAGGGCAGTGTGCCGGGGTTACCTGACAGGGGCGCCGCTAGGCTCGTTTCGCTGAGGGCGGTGTGCCGGGGTTACCTGACGGGGGCGCCGCTAGGCTCGTTTCCCTGAGGGCGGTGCACCCTGGGTTACCTGACGGGGGCGCAGCTAGGCTCGTTTCCCTGAGGGCGGTGTGCCCGGGGTTACCTGACGGGGGCGCCGCTAGGCCCGTTTCGCTGAGGGCGGTGTGCCGGGGTTACCTGACGGGGGAGCCACTAGGCTCGTTTCCCTGAGGGCGGTGTGCCCGGGTTACCTGACGGGGGCGCCGCTAGGCCCGTTTCGCTGAGGGCAGTGTGCCGGGGTTACCTGACGGGGGCGCCGCTAGGCTCGTTTCGCTGAGGGCGGTGTGCCGGGGTTACCTGACGGGGGCGCCGCTAGGCTCGTTTCCCTGAGGGCGGTGCACCCTGGGTTACCTGACGGGGGCGCCGCTAGGCTCGTTTCCCTGAGGGCGGTGTGCCCTGGGTTACTAGACGGGGGCGCCGCTAGGCTCGTTTCCCTGAGGGCGGTGCACCCTGGGTTACCTGACGGGGGCGCCGCTAGGCTCGTTTCCCTGAGGGCGGTGCGCCCGGGGTTACCTGACGGGGTGCCACTAGGCTCGTTTCCCTGAGGGCGGTGTGCCCTGGGTTACCTGACGGGGCGCCGCTAGGCTCGTTTCCCTGAGGGCGGTGTGCCCTGGGTTACCTGACGGGGGCGCCGCTAGGCTCGTTTCCCTGAGGGCGGTGTGCCCTGGGTTACCTGACGGGGGCGCCGCTAGGCCCGTTTCGCTGAGGGCAGTGTGCCGGGGTTACCTGACAGGGGCGCCGCTAGGCTCGTTTCGCTGAGGGCGGTGTGCCGGGGTTACCTGACGGGGGCGCCGCTAGGCTCGTTTCCCTGAGGGCGGTGCACCCTGGGTTACCTGACGGGGGCGCAGCTAGGCTCGTTTCCCTGAGGGCGGTGTGCCCGGGGTTACCTGACGGGGGCGCCGCTAGGCCCGTTTCGCTGAGGGCAGTGTGCCGGGGTTACCTGACGGGGGCGCCGCTAGGCTCGTTTCGCTGAGGGCGGTGTGCCGGGGTTACCTGACAGGGGCGCCGCTAGGCTCGTTTCCCTGAGGGCGGTGCACCCTGGGTTACCTGACGGGGGCGCCGCTAGGCCCGTTTCCCTGAGGGCGGTGTGCCCTGGGTTACTAGACGGGGGCGCAGCTAGGCTCGTTTCCCTGAGGGCGGTGTGCCCGGGGTTACCTGACGGGGGCGCCGCTAGGCCCGTTTCCCTGAGGGCGGTGTGCCCGGGGTTACCTGACGGGGGCGCCGCTAGGCCCGTTTCGCTGAGGGCGGTGTGCCGGGGTTACCTGACGGGGGCGCCGCTAGGCTCGTTTCCCTGAGGGCGGTGCACCCTGGGTTACCTGACGGGGGCGCCGCTAGGCTCGTTTCCCTGAGGGCGGTGCACCCTGGGTTACCTGACGGGGGCGCCGCTAGGCTCGTTTCCCTGAGGGCGGTGTGCCCTGGGTTACCTGACGGGGGCGCCGCTAGGCTCGTTTCCCTGAGGGCGGTGTGCCCTGGGTTACCTGACGGGGGCGGCGCTAGGCCCGTTTCGCTGAGGGCAGTGTGCCGGGGTTACCTGACAGGGGCGCCACTAGGCTCGTTTCCCTGAGGGCGGTGTGCCCGGGGTTACCTGACAGGGGCGCCGCTAGGCCCGTTACCCTGACAGCGGTGTGCCCGGGTTACCTGACGGGGGCTCAGCTAGGCTCGTTTCCCTGAGGGCGGTGCGCCCTGGGTTACCTGACGGGGGCGCCGCTAGGCTCGTTTCCCTGAGGGCGGTGTGCCCGGGGTTACCTGACAGGGGCGCTAGGCCCGTTTCCCTGAGGGCGGTGTGCCCGGGGTTACCTGACGGGGGCGCTAGGCCCGTTTCCCTGAGGGCGGCGTGCCACGGGTTACCTGACGGGGGCACCGCGGCTGTGAGCGGGCTTCAGCAGGACCGTGACGGAGGAGTCGGTCTGGTTCAGAGGAGACTCCTGATCGTAGGCCGGCATGAGAGGAGCTGAGGAGCAGAGAGGCAGAGGTCAGACCCGCAGCAGAACCATGACGAACAGAACCATGATCAACAGAACCGTGATAAACAGAACCGTGACAAACAGAACCGTGATAAACAGAACCGTGATAAACAGAACCGTGAAGAACAGAACCGTGATAAACAGAACCATGATCAACAGAACCATGATCAACAGAACCGTGACAAACAGAACCGTGACGAACAGAACCATGACGAACAGAACCGTGACGAACAGGACAGTGATAAACAGAACAGTGATAAACAGAACCATGATCAACAGAACCATGATCAACAGAACCGTGACAAACAGAACCGTGACGATTAGAACCGTGACAAACAGAACAGTGATAAACAGAACCGTGATAAACAGAACCATGATGAACAGAACCGTGAAGAACAAAACCGTGACGAACAGAACTGTGAAGAACAGAACCGTCACGAACAGAACCGTGGTAAACAGAACCGTCACGAACAGAACCGTGATAAACAGAACCGTGATAAACAGAACTCTCCTACATTTGCCTTTTCCCGTAATGGAACCATGGTCAGTGAAGGCATTCCACGTCACTATGGGGCCCCTTCTTGTTGGGCCCCGGGTCCTTACCTGAGATTTTGGTGGTGAACTGTGTGATGGCCGGGGGCCCGAAGCCTTTAACGGTGGAGGCTCTTATTGTGAAGGAGTAGGTGGAGCCTGGGGAGAGGCCAGAGAACACGTGGCTTGTCTCATTGGCCGGTTTGAACACCTTCCCGCTCTGATTGGACAGGTCAAACTCTGTGTCGAAGGAGCTGAGAGCTTTGTAGGAGATCTGTGGAGGACATCAGCATTACATATCTGCAAGGGGATTGTGGGTAATGGAGTTGCTTTCACAGGAAGACTGATATGAAGTTTTAATTAAAGTCTGAATGAAACAGCAGCTCCTGATTTTCTGATGAAGCCAAAAGGTTTGCACCAAGTCAGACTACACCACCCATAATGCATTGCTGTCTGAAGGGCTCACCTCGTACTGCCGGATGAGGCCGTAGGTGTTCAGCGGCTCTCTCCAGCTCAGACTGATCTGCTGCTCGTAGGTACGACCCAGGATGGAGTCCTCCGGCACGGCTCCGGGAACTACAAGCACAAAATTCAAGGTGATTCACCTGCAGGCTCAGAGAACAGCAGCACAGTAACGGAGAACCGTACCGTCCTCGTCAGTCAGAACCAGCAGCTCCGCGCTCTCCTTGCGTCCCTCCGGGTTGCTCAGAACCAGCTTCAGGCTGACGTTGGTGTACGGGGTGAGGCTGCGGATGGTGTGCTGCGGCAGGGAGCTCAGCGTGTCGTAAACCTCCTCCTCTCTGACCTGCTCCTTCACCGGCTCCCTGTGGGAGACACGCTGGGGTTACCTGTTAGCCCCGCCCACTGCTTACAAGCTGCTTCCTCCCAGGACGCTCCGCCCTCTCTCGTCACATGACTTTGAGCTCCGCCCCTGCTTACCTGCTGGACGCCCCTGCAGGCCTGTAGCGGTACTGCACGGTCAGGTTGTAGCTGTGGCAGCGGGTCACGTTGTATCCGAACGGTTCCCATCGGACCGTCACCTGTTTGGACTGAACGTCGCTGACCTGGAGCCGGCGTGGGCCGTGCATCGGATCTGGAATGGGAACAAGAAAACATCAGTCGTCTCACGTGACGCTAGCATCCATTTTTAACTTTCCTCTTTTCTGGGTATGTTTTATCATTCTGGATAAAACCAAAACGGTTCTGGCTTCAGGTTGAGCATCTGGAGCCCGACCTTTCACTTTAACGGAGAGCAGTGGAGAACGTCAGCGGAACATTTGCTCGTTCAAGAGTTCAAAGTAAAACAGGTACGGAGCTGACGGCACGATCACTGTCCTCTGCAGAGAGAAACGGACCGGTACCATGTGCTTCACCAGACAAACATCAGTTATTACAGCCAGCTTCAGTCCCAGAAACTCTGCAGCTCGTTTAGCCGACATCCTTCCTGAGAACGGGTCGGTCCAGACAGAACCCAGCGGAGAGGTTCCTGTCCTCTGAGCATTTAACTTCATATTTCTGCTCATGAGTAGAACTTTACAAAGTGACGTGTTGGATGGAGACTGGGTGAAACTAACGGGTCTGGACCGGGTTCTGTCTCGCTTTGAGAGACGATCTGTTGCTCTTCACTTCAGGGTCAAGCTCCGATCTGAGGCGAATAAATGAGTCAGAACGCGGTGAGATGTTTGGACTCACGCGAATCAGAACCATCGGTCATCAGAACCAACGGTCATCAGAACCATCGGTCATCAGAAACAACGGTCATCAGAACCATTGGTCATCAGAACCAACGGTCATCAGAACCAACGGTCATCAGAACCATCGGTCATCAGAACCAACGGTCATCAGAACCATCGGTCATCTGAACCAAAGCTGAGGGAAGGCTCACAGTTCCTGACCCAATAGGATGCCTGAGGACTGATCCAGCTCAGTTTATGGGTCAGATCCGCAGAACCACCGAGACCCTCAGAGGGGTCCAAACCTGGCAGCTTTTTCAGGAAGAGGGAAAAAGCTTCAGCCGAGACGGAGATTAAAGGACGTTGGGAAGTGAGCGCGCTCAGACGCAGCAGCCGGTCTAAGTGGAGAATTTCTGTGTGACAGACAGAGATCCACTCAGAGGGAGGATGATGGATGAAAGCGGCGCAGAGCAATTTCTCCTGACGAAAATCCTGCCTGGCTGTGTGTGTGTTCAGGTGCAGAACAATACCTTTCCTGTTCTCCCTCCTCTTTCATCTGAGTGTGTGTATGTGTGGTCGACTGTGGCTGCACACATGCTTCCTGTTATTGAGCTGTGGACGCACACACACAGTAACACACACACACACACGCACACACACACACACACACACACACACACAGTAACACACACACACAGTAACACACACACACAGTAACACAGCAGCTTTTAATGGAGCACAATAGAAGCACTTGTGAGTTTCTTCTCCTTGATTGTGCGATGAAAGACGGACAGAGAGCTAAAACGTTGCTGCGGAGAGAGCGCACACACCGACATCACAACTGAAACGATGCGGGTCAGGGTTCAAGGGGAGGAGGGGGGCCGAGGTGGTTCCCATTACCCATAATCCCTTGGGGGAAAGTGAAAAACATCTCAGAAATCCATCCAATTTCTCAAAGTTAAATCTATGAGTTATGTGGGAATGACAGGTCCCTCTCTGTTGGACATGTCTCAGTGTTATAGACATGTTTCAGTGTTCTGGACATGTCTCTGTAATAAATATGTCTAAGCTTGGTGGACATGTCTCAGTGTGGTGGACATGTCTCAATATGGTGGACATGTCTCTGTGTAATAAACATGTTTCAGTGTTCTGGACATGTCTCAACGTGGTGGACATGTCTAAGTGTGGTGGACATGTTTCAGTGTGGTGGACATGTCTCAGCTTGGTGGACATGTCTAAGTGTGGTGGACATGTCTCAGCTTGGTGGACATGTCTAAGTGTTATAGACATGTTTCAGTGTTGTGGACATGTCTCTGTAATAAATATGTCTAAGCTTGGTGGACATGTCTCGGTGTAGTGGACATGTCTCGGTGTAGTGGACATGTCTCGGTGTGGTGGACATGTCTCAGCTTGGTGGACATGTCTAAGTGTGGTGGACATGTCTCAGCTTGGTGGACATGTCTAAGTGTTATAGACATGTTTCAGTGTTGTGGACATGTCTAAGTGTGGTGGACATGTATCAGTGTAATAGACATGTTTCAGTGTTGTGGACATGTCTCAGTGTGGTGGACATGTCTCAGCTTGGTGGACATGTCTCGGTGTAGTGGACATGTCTCGGTGTAGTGGACATGTCTCAGTGTAATAGACATGTTTCAGTGTGGTTGACATGTCTCAGCTTGGTGGACATGTCTAAGTGTGGTGGACATGTATCAGTGTAATAGACATGTTTCAGTGTTGTGGACATGTCTCAGTGTGGTGGACATGTCTCAGCTTGGTGGACATGTCTCAGTGTTATAGACATGTTTCGGTGTAGTGGACATGTCTCGGTGTAGTGGACATGTCTCGGTGTGGTGGACATGTTTCAGTGTGGTGGACATGTCTCGGTGTAATAAACATGTCTCAGTGTGGTTGACATGTTTCAGTGTGGTGGACATGTCTCAATGTGGTGGACATGTCTCGGTGTAATTAACATATCTCAGTGTAATAAACATGTTTCAGTTTGGTGGACATTTCTCAGCTAGATGGACATGTCTAAGTGTGGTGGACATGTTTCAGTGTGGTGGACATGTCTCAGGTTGGTGGACATGTCTAAATGTGGTGGACATGTCTCAGGTTGGTGGACATGTCTAAGTGTGGTGGACATGTCTCAACTTGGTGGATATGTCTAAGTGTGGTGGACATGTCTCGGTGTAATAAACATATCTTAGTGTAATAAACATGTTTCAGTGTTGTGGACATGTTTCAGTGTGGTGGACATGTCTCAGGTTGGTGGACATGTTTCAGTGTGGTGGACATGTCTCAGTGTGGTGGACATGTCTAAGTGTGGTGGACATGTTTCAGTGTGGTGGACATGTTTCAGGTGGGTGGACATGTTTCAGTGTGGTGGACATGTCTCAGAGTGGTGGACATGTTTCAGCTTGGTGGACATGTTTCAGTGTGGTGGACATGTCTCAGTGTGGTGGACATGTCTAAGTGTGGTGGACATGTTTCAGTGTGGTGGACATGTCTAAGTGTGGTGGACATGTTTCAGTGTGGTGGACATGTTTCAGCTTGGTGGACATGTTTCAGTGTGGTGGACATGTCTCAGCTTGGTGGACATGTCTTGGTGTGGTGGACATGTCTCAGCTTGGTGGACATGTCTAAGTGTGGTGGACATGTTTCAGTGTGGTGGACATGTCTCAGGTTGGTGGACATGTCTAAGTGTGGTGGACATGTCTCAACTTGGTGGATATGTCTAAGTGTGGTGGACATGTCTTGGTGTAATAAACATATCTTAGTGTAATAAACATGTTTCAGTGTTGTGGACATGTCTCAGCTAGATGGACATGTCTAAGTGTGGTGGACATTTTTCAGTGTGGTGGACATGTCTCAGGTTGGTGGACATGTCTCAGTGTAATAAACATGTTTCAGTTTGGTGGACATGTCTAAGTGTGGTGGACATGTTTCAGGTGGGTGGACATGTTTCAGGTTGGTGGACATGTTTCAGTGTGGTGGACATGTCTCAGTGTGGTGGACATGTTTCAGCTTGGTGGACAAGTTTTCATTGTGGTGGACATGTTTCAGTGTGGTGGACATGTCTCAGTGTGGTGGACATGTTTCAGCTTGGTGGACATGTCTCAGTGTGGTGGACATGTTTCAGCTTGGTGGACATGTTTCAGTGTGGTGGACATGTCTAAGTGTGCTGGACATGTCTCAGGTTGGTGGACATGTCTAAGTGTGGTGGACATGTTTCAGGTGGGTGGACATGTTTCAGGTTGGTGGACATGTTTCAGTGTGGTGGACATGTCTCAGTGTGGTGGACATGTTTCAGCTTGGTGGACATGTTTCAGTGTGGTGGACATGTTTCAGCTTGGTGGACAAGTTTTCATTGTGGTGGACATGTTTCAGTGTGGTGGACATGTCTCAGCTTGGTGGACATGTCTTGGTGTGGTGGACATGTCTCAGCTTGGTGGACATGTCTAAGTGTGGTGGACATGTCTCAACTTGGTGGACATGTCTCAGTGTGGTGGACATGTTTCAGCTTGGTGGACAAGTTTTCATTGTGGTGGACATGTTTCAGTGTGGTGGACATGTCTCAGCTTGGTGGACATGTCTTGGTGTGGTGGACATGTCTCAGCTTGGTGGACATGTCTCAGCTTGGTGGACATGTTTCAGTGTGGTGGACATGTCTCAGCTTGGTGGACATGTCTAAGTGTGGTGGACATGTCTCAACTTGGTGGACATGTCTCAGTGTGGTGGACATGTTTCAGCTTGGTGGACAAGTTTTCATTGTGGTGGACATGTTTCAGTGTGGTGGACATGTCTCAGTGTGGTGGACATGTTTCAGCTTGGTGGACATGTCTCAGTGTGGTGGACATGTTTCAGCTTGGTGGACATGTTTCAGTGTGGTGGACATGTCTAAGTGTGCTGGACATGTCTCAGGTTGGTGGACATGTCTAAGTGTGGTGGACATGTTTCAGGTGGGTGGACATGTTTCAGGTTGGTGGACATGTTTCAGTGTGGTGGACATGTCTCAGTGTGGTGGACATGTTTCAGCTTGGTGGACATGTTTCAGTGTGGTGGACATGTTTCAGGTTGGTCGACATGTTTCAGTGTGGTGGACATGTCTAAGTGTGGTGGACATGTTTCAGTGTGGTGGACATGTTTCAGCTTGGTGGACATGTTTCAGTGTGGTGGACATGTCTCAGCTTGGTGGACATGTCTTGGTGTGGTGGACATGTCTCAGCTTGGTGGACATGTCTAAGTGTGGTGTACATGTTTCAGTGTGGTGGACATGTTTTAGCTTGGTGGACATGTTTCAACTTGGTGGACATGTTTCAGTGTGGTGGACATGTCTCAGGTTGGTGGACATGTCTCAGTGTAATAAACATGTTTCAGTTTGGTGGACATGTCTAAGTGTGCTGGACATGTCTCAGGTTGGTGGACATGTCTAAGTGTGGTGGACATGTTTCAGGTGGGTGGACATGTTTCAGGTTGGTGGACATGTTTCAGTGTGGTGGACATGTCTCAGTGTGGTGGACATGTTTCAGCTTGGTGGACATGTTTCAGTGTGGTGGACATGTTTCAGCTTGGTGGACATGTTTCAGTGTGGTGGACATGTTTCAGTGTGGTGGACATGTCTAAGTGTGGTGGACATGTTTTAGCTTGGTGGACATGTTTCAGTGTAATAGACATGTCTCAGGTTGGTGGACATGTCTAAGTGTGGTGGACATGTTTCAGGTGGGTAGACATGTTTCAGTGTGGTGGACATGTCTCAATGTGGTGGACATGTTTCAGTGTGGTGGACATGTTTCAGCTTGGTGGACATGTTTCAGTGTGGTGGACATGTTTCAGTGTGGTGGACATGTCTAAGTGTGGTGGACATGTTTTAGCTTGGTGGACATGTTTCAGTGTAATAGACATGTCTCAGGTTGGTGGACATGTCTAAGTGTGGTGGACATGTTTCAGGTGGGTAGACATGTTTCAGTGTGGTGGACATGTCTCAGGTTGGTGGACATGTTTCAGTGTGGTGGACTTGTCTCAGGTTGGTGGACATGTCTAAGTGTGGTGGACATGTCTCAGTGTGGTGGACATGTTTCAGTGTGGTGGACATGTCTCAGCTTGGTGGACATGTCTTGGTGTGGTGGACATGTCTCAGCTTGGTGGACATGTCTCAGCTTGGTGGACATGTTTCAGTGTGGTGGACATGTCTCAGCTTGGTGGACATGTCTAAGTGTGGTGGACATGTCTCAACTTGGTGGACATGTCTCAGTGTGGTGGACATGTTTCAGCTTGGTGGACAAGTTTTCATTGTGGTGGACATGTTTCAGTGTGGTGGACATGTCTCAGTGTGGTGGACATGTTTCAGCTTGGTGGACATGTCTCAGTGTGGTGGACATGTTTCAGCTTGGTGGACATGTTTCAGTGTGGTGGACATGTCTAAGTGTGCTGGACATGTCTCAGGTTGGTGGACATGTCTAAGTGTGGTGGACATGTTTCAGGTGGGTGGACATGTTTCAGGTTGGTGGACATGTTTCAGTGTGGTGGACATGTCTCAGTGTGGTGGACATGTTTCAGCTTGGTGGACATGTTTCAGTGTGGTGGACATGTTTCAGGTTGGTCGACATGTTTCAGTGTGGTGGACATGTCTAAGTGTGGTGGACATGTTTCAGTGTGGTGGACATGTTTCAGCTTGGTGGACATGTTTCAGTGTGGTGGACATGTCTCAGCTTGGTGGACATGTCTTGGTGTGGTGGACATGTCTCAGCTTGGTGGACATGTCTAAGTGTGGTGTACATGTTTCAGTGTGGTGGACATGTTTTAGCTTGGTGGACATGTTTCAACTTGGTGGACATGTTTCAGTGTGGTGGACATGTCTCAGGTTGGTGGACATGTCTCAGTGTAATAAACATGTTTCAGTTTGGTGGACATGTCTAAGTGTGCTGGACATGTCTCAGGTTGGTGGACATGTCTAAGTGTGGTGGACATGTTTCAGGTGGGTGGACATGTTTCAGGTTGGTGGACATGTTTCAGTGTGGTGGACATGTCTCAGTGTGGTGGACATGTTTCAGCTTGGTGGACATGTTTCAGTGTGGTGGACATGTTTCAGCTTGGTGGACATGTTTCAGTGTGGTGGACATGTTTCAGTGTGGTGGACATGTCTAAGTGTGGTGGACATGTTTTAGCTTGGTGGACATGTTTCAGTGTAATAGACATGTCTCAGGTTGGTGGACATGTCTAAGTGTGGTGGACATGTTTCAGGTGGGTAGACATGTTTCAGTGTGGTGGACATGTCTCAATGTGGTGGACATGTTTCAGTGTGGTGGACATGTTTCAGCTTGGTGGACATGTTTCAGTGTGGTGGACATGTTTCAGTGTGGTGGACATGTCTAAGTGTGGTGGACATGTTTTAGCTTGGTGGACATGTTTCAGTGTAATAGACATGTCTCAGGTTGGTGGACATGTCTAAGTGTGGTGGACATGTTTCAGGTGGGTAGACATGTTTCAGTGTGGTGGACATGTCTCAGGTTGGTGGACATGTTTCAGTGTGGTGGACTTGTCTCAGGTTGGTGGACATGTCTAAGTGTGGTGGACATGTCTCAGGTTGGTGGACAAGTCTCAGCCTGGCAGACATTTTCTGAGCAGTTTTTGTCTCTCCTGGCTTCCAGACAGGTAGCAGTGTGCTGCAGTGGGACAACAGACACTCCCCAGGACTTCTGGAGATGTGAGACATGTCCTTCCCAGAAGAACGTGTTCTTGCAGCAGGCGGTACCATTGAGCCCGGTTCTGGTTCATGCTGGGGGGGGGGGGGTTCTGCAGTGGAACCTGCATGCAGTCAGCTGGGCTGATAACTGCATTTCTAACACTAGTGTGGTGGTTGCAGGATGAAACTGGACCAGATGGGTCCGCATGGCCGGGTTCTACGTCGTGTTCTACTGGACCCGGGCCTGGAGATGATCCCTGCTCCTACGAGGCTCCACAACTGAAAAAGATCTGCCTGGTTCTGGTCCCAGTCAGGTTCCCCCTGAAAAAGATCTGCCTGGTTCTGGTCCCAGTCAGGTTCCCCCTGAAAAAGATCTGCCTGGTTCTGGTCCCAGTCAGGTTCCCCCTGTGAACCCGGCGCTGCGTCATGTGACCGCCGTTCTTCTTCTTCTGCGCTGACATCTGACGGGTGAAAAAGTCGTCCGCCTCGCCGCTCTGCAGCCGCTGTCTGACCTTTTCAGCCCACGCCGCCCTGACTGATTGAAACAGATTTGCTACACGACTGCGGCATTCAGCCGCCGACACACCACACGCCCTGAGACACGCTGAGACACACTGAGACACGCTGAGCAGCTGCTGGCTTTGATATTTCCTCCTCGCTCTCATAAATCTCCTGCTTCTCCTCTGACATTTAATTCTAATAAACTACAGATAACTGAGCGGCTCTGAGACGGCGCCCCCTGCAGGCTGCTTCACCACCGCTTCACCACGGCCACGCTGACATTCCTCTGAGACGTGCTGGGGGGGGGGGGGGTCCATTTTTAGAGATCTCCTCTAAATCAAGTTATCCTGATAATGTGCTGAATGAAACCCAGAGAACGTCATCCTGGGTTCCCCTGCAGGGAGAACGTGGAGGGAGAACGTGGAGGAAGAACCTGGATGGAGAACCTGGATGGAGAACCTGTGAAGTGCCTTTATGACCTCTCTGGGCCACCGTACAGAAGAGCAGCTTTTATTTCAGCAGCACCAAACTACAACAGATCCAGGTTGATGCCAGCCCAGTTCAGTCCAGTTCAGTCCTACTTACGACCCGGTCCACTCAGAACGTGTCCACTCAGAACATGTCCACTCAGAACGTGTCCACTCAGAACATGTCCACTCAGAACATGTCCACTCAGAACATGTCCACTCAGAACACGTCCACTCAGAACATCCCCTAATCTGTGGAACCCAGCTGGTTGCAGCAACGCTCCTCCTGAGCAGCAGGGGGCGACCTGCTTCACAGACATACCGCTGAGCGAGTCGCCATGCAGAGAAGAATGAAATGGTACCGGAACACCGGGCTCTACAGAACCCGGATCGAGGTCATTTGTGCTGTAATGTTCTGGTTCTCCTCTGACTGTTGGACTGAAATGAAACACGGGGCGGTTCTTCTTCTAGCTCAGAACCCACAAAAACAACGACCAGAACCACACGGCTGCAGCGGTGAAGACAAGAACCCAAAGGTTCTGGAGCGGTCCGGCCTGAACCGGATTAGGATCTGGCAGAGAAGCCGTGGCTGCAGCTACAGATTAGGGTGATGGTGCGGAGGCCTTCCACCTCAGAGAGCTGCAGACAATCCATCGGAACCGGAGCAGAACCGGGTCTGTAGCTCTGATGCTGGTTCCGTTAATCACTGAGAATCCAGCTGGTGGAAACGGAAGGTTCTTTACATCAGAACATCTTTACCATTTTACTAGAGACGCTCGTCTGGTTTCCTATCAGAACCAGAACATCGGGTCTGGGATCAGACTCAACGGCTGCAGGAAGAGGGAACTGGTCTGGGGGGGGGGGGGGGGGGCATCGTCAGCCCAGTCCAGAACTGGTCTTCTCTGAACCAGAACCAAGAACAGGTCAGAGAAGGTTCTGGTAAAAGCTCTAAAACGCCTGAGAGGCGAGCGGAGCGTGAAAATCTGAGGTGGAAAAAGACTCGCAGTGAAATATTCATCGAGTGTTTTCCTGAAAGCCGGCAGACAAACAGACGCTCACGCTTTAATGGATGTAAACAGAACCGGCGCCGCTGCTGGACCCGCTGGGCCCGCTGGGTCCTTCAACAACAACCGTATCAGAACATCTCCCAGCGTTCTGTCAGAACCTTAGTCACAACAACAACCGTTTGGATCACACTTCATTCACATCCAATCAGAACATTCAGGTCCAATCAGAACATTCAGGTCCAATCAGAACATTCAGGTCCAATCAGAACATTCAGGTCCAATCAGAACACCGGCACCAACTGACAGCGCCAGAAAACAAAGATCCTCCCACGCCCCAGAACCATCAGCCCCAGAACCCAGAACCATCAGTCCCAGAACCATCAGCCCCAGAACCATCAGCCCCAGAACCCAGAACCACCAGCTCCAGAACCACCAGCTCCAGAACCACCAGCTCCAGAACCATCAGCCCCAGAACCATCAACTCCAGAACCACCAGCTCCAGAACCATCAGCCCCAGAACCATCAGCCCCAGAACCCAGAACCATCAGCTCCAGAACCATCAGCCCCAGAACCCAGAACCACCAGCTCCAGAACCATCAGCCCCAGAACCATCAGCCCCAGAACCCAGAACCACCAGCTCCAGAACCACCAGCTCCAGAACCACCAGCTCCAGAACCATCAGCCCCAGAACCATCAACTCCAGAACCACCAGCTCCAGAACCATCAGCCCCAGAACCATCAGCCCCAGAACCCAGAACCATCAGCTCCAGAACCATCAGCCCCAGAACCCAGAACCACCAGCTCCAGAACCCAGAACCATCAGCCCCAGAACCCAGAACCATCAGCCCCAGCTTCAGAACCATCAGCTGAGCCAAAGTCCGGTTGCTTTGCTTTCTGCCTGCAGCAGAACCTGGAAAAGATTCTGGACTGTGACAACGTGGGGAAACGGTCCAGACGTGACCCGCTATGGTCCTAAAAGTTCTCCCCACCTGTTTGGGTTGGGTCGGTACGGACCAGGCGTATGTTGGGAGGATTTACAGTTTGTGGATCAGAACCAAATGGTTCTGTTGTAGCTTCCAGCTTCTCCTCGGCCTTTTCTCCAGTCAGATCTTCAGTGACTTTAGAACGCTCAGACCTCTGTCACGTTCTCTGTGCCTTTACGGAACCGTTCCGCCCCTCTGCTGGGAAGCTTCTGTGGTGGGATCTGAGACGTTCCCTGGATGCTCTCCTTGGTGAGCTCCAGCACAGATGGAACATCTGATCAGAGGAGGTTCTGCTGCTGAGTTTGGTGGCAGCAGCAGGTCCAACATGTTAGTGTCACCATGCTGAGACGCCTCAGCGAGCTCTAAGTCCTAAAGCTTGTCTGATGGCCACACTGATTAATTATTAACCCCCCCCCCCCCCCCCCCACAGGGCTGCTGTATAATTCATCTGCAGTCAGATGAATAAATAAAAGCAGCTGAAGACACAGATGAGTTTTATCAGAGCGAACATGATCGCTCAGAAACACACCCACAGCCTGAGCTGCCAATCACACACACACATCTTTTCCTGCTGGTTTCCTGCTGTTCCCTCTGAGGAGCGCTTGTTTTCATCTGCTGACACCTTGGACGGGTGGAGGTTATCACACAGATGCTTCTCTGATCAGGAACCTCAACATCCTGAACACTAAACACAGCCATAAATAGAACGCCTAAACCTGTTGGAAACCATCTACCAGGATCCGCCGGTTCACCAGAATGTTCCAGTTACAGTTCTTCAACTCAAGAACCTCTACAAATCCCTGAAGAGAAGCAGAAACCATCTGAGGTTCCTTAATTCTCATGTGAAATAAGTGAAATCTGATTTCACAATAGAACCTCCAGTCAGATCCAACAGACCCTCTGCAACTCCTAAAACATCAGCAAGAACATTACAATATCTATAATGCAATCATTTAGAACCAAGAAGACCTCGATGAAAAGTCTAAAAATCTAAAACCTCACATCACAGAGAACTTCATCTTCATCGAGAAAGACCCAATGTTCTTCAGAGAAGATTTCAAACTAATCATAGACGTTCCTCACAGATCTATATTGTGTTCCAGTGGCCCCATTAAAATGATCAGAAATATCATTAGTGACCTTGACCAGAGCTGTTTCAGTGCTATGATGAGCTCTGAAGCCTGACTGAAACTCCTCAAGTAGGTCATTACTTTGTAAATGTTCACAAGATTAATAAGCAAATTGAAAGAAATCTAGATCTAACAGATCTAGCAGAACTTCCAGCCTATCCTAAACAGGATTGAGAACCATGGAAATATAAATCCATACAGAATCCAGAACCCCACAAGAAACAAAATCTAAATTTACTGAAATCTGTTTCTGTCAGAAAATATGTCCTAAAATCCATCATCTAAGGAACACTGAGAGGAACATCAGAATGTCCTCTAGAAGAACCTAGATCAGTTAAGGAGCTTCATCTTACCTCCATTAATATCAATCAGAACCTCAGAAAAAAAAACTTAAATTCCTTCCAGAACCACAGAGGGAGGTTCCTGGGGAGCAGAATCAGAGCAGAGAACATGTTCCACCCTCTGAATGAAGGTTCTCCACAGGAACGGTGACAGGAGGCCACAGAGGGACCTTTAAGGAGAACCTGGCAGAGGGGGGGGTGGAACATGTGTTTATTAGAAGGTGGCGGCGGCTGCGCTGAAAGCAGTCATGTTGCAGCAGGTCTGAGCGCCAGCGAGTCCAAACCTGACACGCTCATTCTCACACCGCCGCCTCAGGAACAGAAAAACACAGCAGCACCCGAACACACCGCCTGAGGAACAGAAAAACACAGCAGCACCCGAACACACCGCCGCCTGAGGAACAGAAAAACACAGCAGCACCCGAACACACCGCCTCAGGAACAGAAAAACACAGCAGCACCCGAACCCCCCCCCCCCCCCCCCATCCCCCCGGCATTCTCAGAGGATTAAAGAGCACACGACCGCGGACAGAACCCGGAGTACAGGCAGGCTTTTAAGCTGACACTGCGGTCATCATAGTAACTAATAGTATTATATTTATATTACCATAACTTAAATTGTTCTCATTAATTATGAAAAGCTCTGGGCTCAGGTAGAACCTGGATGGGGGAATGAGAACAGAGAAAAACTGAATATTCTGAATATTCATCATACTTGGAGTAAAATATGAGAACTAATAATAATAATAACAATAATAATACAGGTGTGTTATTGGTTAATCCTTATTTTTCTCTATAATCCACTTATTCTGCCAAAATAAATCGGAGTAATTACTCCATAAACAGCTTTCACTCTAAATGTATTTTTAATGAGCTGTAAATATTTATTATTAATGGAAGTTAAATATTTTATAACTCAGTTTGTGCTTCATGTGTTACTAGTGACATATGAAAAAGAACAGGACATAAAACCGCCAACATTTTGGAACCGAATCCTAATAAGAATAAATCTGGATAATAAATAAGAAGGAAACGTACGAAGAACAAAAACCTCCTGAGTTCTGCAGCTCAGTGGCTGCTGCACCTGTTTAATTAGTGAGCTAATTGCTAATCACATCCTGTTAGTTGTTTGCACACACATTAAACCAGTGTGTGTGTGTGTGTGTGTGTGTGTGTGTGTGTGTGTGTGTGTGTGTGTGTGTGTGTTCACCCACCCAGTAAACAACTGCGATGAGGGGTACAGTTTAAGCACTAAGGGCTAATGAGCGCCACGCTAACGAAGCACGCTGCCTTAACGAGCTCACCGCTAGCCATTAGCCACCTGATGAGCTAGCGCAGCTTAGCATTAATGAGTCCAACATTAACCTCCTGAAGAGAAGAGGAGGCGCACAGAGGAGCCATCCGTCAGGTAACTCCCACGCCAAGTCCACTCACCTGCACACTTGGTCCTGGCTCTGAGCGGCGGCCCGGGGCTTCCTGTCCCTCCTTCCAGGGGCCTGGTCAGCAGAACGCTGATCTCGTACTCCGTGTCTGGGTCCAGGTGTCCGATCTTATGGGTGGTCTTATCGACAGGTGTGGTGTCGATCAACATGCCCTTCATCGTACGGTACTCCACCTGGAAACCAGAACAACGTTGGAATCCAAAAGAAGAGTGGTGGTCTAGTGGTTAGAGCAGCGCTCGCACTCAGAGGAGGATGCTAGTACCCGGTTAGTTATAATGTATGTTTCAATGACAATAAAGATGATATTACTATTATTACTAATACTATTACAAAACCAGCGACCAGAACGTTTAAAGGGACCGTTGCTATTGGAAACAAGAACCTTGTTCTGGGTCACTAGTACATATTCCATCCATTTCTTATAGGCCTCTAATCTACTTAGATCTTCAGCAGAGACTACTAGAACCTGGTCAAAGATCTCTAGAACTTCAGTAGCTGATGTTTACACCAGGCCCAGAGGATGAACCAGAACGACAGACGACTCTGATTAACAAACGCCACAACTCCAGACTGTTCGTGTTCATTTATGAGCTCAGTCAGCAGAACACCAAAGGCAGAACCTGGGGGCCTGTTGGTGCAGCATGTGGGTCATTTATGGTGGACACACAGCGCTGAACAGGAAATATATCCTGGACCTGCAGCTCCCAGGAAGGAAATGAGTTGGAAAAGAGACACAGCGTCTGCAGGTCTGTGGAAAAGAAACCTTTTAAACCGAGCTAACAGCAGAACCCATGCAATATACGACCAGAACTTCATCACAACCCATGGCAACAGTTTTAGAGACAAATGCTTTGCTGTGGATTGTTTCCACTGTGTCTCCTCCAACGTAACCAGATCCTCATCAAGGTCCAGGGAAACCGCTAAAGGAGAACAGTAAAAGCTTTGAGAATTTGTCCTGGACCTTCATGAAAACTTCAACTAGCAGAAGCTCTCTTGGTGGTCCCAGATCTCCATGTGTGTATTTAGAAGTCCTTCTAGAACACCTCTAGTAACTGAACAGAGATCAGTAGAACCTGCTGAATGATCCCACACTCACCACTGAAATGGTTCTACGGTCCAATAGAACCACTCTCAGTTCTGAAATATAACCTGAGCTTCTGACTGGAACACAGATCTACTGAGCCATTACCTATACACATCACAGGTAAGCAGGTCCATGAGTTTGATTCTGAGCAATGGACCAGAACCCACCTCTCTCTCGATGATGGGTCCATCTCCATTGATGGAGTTGGCGTTGAGCTGGATCCACAGGTAGGTGGCACCAACCGCAGTGAGCTGAGGTGGGGCAATGGGTACCGGGGGTTCTGAGGGACCGAAAGAATCAGGATCAGTCCACCACATAGTCACAGCTACTCCTCAGGGTCTCACTGGTCTCTTAACGAGGGGAGAAAAAGTTAACGAGTTAATTAATATTCGTGACCTTCGGCGAATCACAGCAGACCTGGATTCTATTACCCAGAATCCTCAGAGGAGCTGCTCCACTTCCTCCTGACCCAGTTCATCCAACACACACACACACACACACACACACACACACACACACACACACACACACACACACACACTGAAACATGAGTGATGAAGAGTGTTTACAGTCCTTAGGTTGGGTCATGTGACCATTAAGCATCCCCTCACCAACCTGTGTGTGTGTGTGTGTGTGTGTGTGTGCGTGTGTGTGTGTGTGTGTGTGTGTGTTCTGATCCACTCTGCAGTAACTGACAAGCAGCAGAATCGTCTTCCTCATCTTCCTCCCTGACTGGGAGTCCAGGTGGGTTCATGGCTGATATTTAGATCCACAGGAAGGTTATAAATCAGAGAGCAGCCGATCGCAGATCAACATCCGCTCCTCAGGACCAGAACTGGTGGAGCGCTGACGGATCAGGTGACCCAGAGGAACCTTTCTCAGGTCCCTAACTGTCCTCCTGAGATCAACAGCAGGCTGACCTTCAGCTATAAATATCAGCGTTATAAACTTACAATAATAATGAATAATTTTAATGCTAATAACAATCATTAATGTTCTTATCATCTGACAAAAGGTTCTGGATATTGATGATGTAATGATCAGAAAGTCTTACAGCAAAAACCAACCGATCACTAAGGAGATCGCAGGAGGAGCTCTTCACAAAGATCCCTGTGATCAATAAACTCTGCGGTTCTTTGGTTCCTCAGCAAGAACCAATCCTCCCTGGACCCAGGAAGGTTCAGAGCAGCCGGCGGTTCTGACAGACTGGATCAGGTGACTTCACAAGGAGACATTAAACGTTACTGGGACCGGTCCGGCTCAAAGCATGAAACTTCTTTCAATGTTCTCCAGAGAACGGATGTGGGAACAGATCGGACCGACTCCCAGAAATCCCTGCAGCAGCTGCAGATAAAAGATTCGCTTGGCGGCCGTCTGACGGTCACAACACGCCTAACGAGTCACGCAGCTACGTGTCAGCGTGCACACGAGCTGCCACAGGACAGAGAGGCTTTTACTTTGAAGGGATTCATCTTCAAAACAAAGAAAAATAACAAGTCTTTTTAAAGGTTTATAGTGCGATATAGTGTGATTTATTTTATTTACCATACCTGCCCTTAAGATTGCCTGACCTGTAATATTTTCCTCTATTAACAGAAGTTGCCTCTATTAGTCCGTTCTTGAGAGAGTGATTCAGGCCGAATCCTCTGGGCAGCGCGTAGGTGAGACGTGCTGTGCATTAGCGAGAGAACACGGACTAACTTCAATATTCATCGCTTTCCTACCTCACAACACGTCACGCCTCTAAACAAAGACCTGAGCAGACGCAGCGGCAGATGCTTTTCCTCTTCTCCACTGCACATTCACAACTCTGCTGTCATTACAGGTGGTCACCAGAGGGGGCGACGTCTGCAAAAACCCTGGAACTAACCGAGTACCGAGTCCCTTTCTATGGCCTAACCCTGACCTCGTCCTACCCATCACCAGTACATACCAACCCTGACCTAACCAACCCTAACTTAACCAACCCTGACCTAACCAACCCTAACTTAACCAACCATAACCTAACCAACCCTAACTTAACCAACCATAACCTAACCAACCATAACCTAACCAACCCTAACCCTAACCAACCCTGACCTAACCAACCCTGACCTAACCAACCATAACCTAACCAACCATAACCTAACCAACCCTAACTTAACCAACCATAACCTAACCAACCATAACTTAAGCAGCGGGTTAGGCTTGAAAAATATGTTTCCTGTTTAAATCCACTCAGCTGGAACTACAAGCACACACACACACACACACACACACACACACACACACACACACACACACACACACACACACACAGTGACGCCAGTCAGGTGAGATGACATGCACACAGGTGAAGACATCCAGCAGCCAATCAGAGGCCAGCACTCACGTTTAACTGTGAGTTCAGCATAGGAGGACACGCCCACGCCTTGCTCTGATTGGGTAATGCAGCGGTAGCGTCCAGAGTCGCTTTTGGTGGTGTTCTTGACATCGAAGCTCGCCACGTACCGGCGAGGGTTCACCGGTTTGGTTTCCTTGGCGATAGCCTGGCGACCTCCCATGCCCTGCGACGGAGGAGAGGCCGTCAGACACGAAGGCGGCGTAACGAGATCATTACCTGACGTCAGAGCGAGCATGATCACCTGCAGGTAGAGGAACAGGTGACTCTGTGGCTGCCCGTTCACCGTGCACTGGAACGTGGCCGTCTGGCCGGCGTTCACCTCCACGCCTTTAATGTGCAGCGGGTGTGGCGTGCTCACTGAGGACACACACATCATTATCAACAGGGACACCTAGTCTGATGAGGCAGGCTACAGTAAGTCATCTGCTGTGTGTTTCTGACCTTAAAACAGGCCCAGAAACACAATGTGTCACAGTTGATTCAAGGCACACACACACACACACACACACACACACACACACACACACACACACTGTTCTGTGGGTTCCTTAAAAAACAAAGCAGCATCTAAACTGGCTCTTTGGACGAGCAGCTAGATAAACAGACGCATGGATCAAAGTCCATGCTAATCAATTTATATTTAATGAGCTCCCCTGCCTACACACACATACACACACACACACACACACACACATACACAATAACACACATACACAATAACACACATACACAATAACACACACACATACACACTTTGACCTTGTTTCTACGATGCCAGCTCAACTTTTAACATTGTTATCCAATTAGGTGGTCAAACTTCGTTAACCAATTAGAGGCCTGCTCTATGAGGGGCGGGGCTTTCTGTAATTGTGTGTGTGTGTGTACTTACTGCACTGATGTCCCTGCAGAGTGATGTCTTTGATGGCCAGGACTCCTCTCTGACCGGTGCTGACCGCCTCAAACACCACCTTACAAACACAGATCAGTCCACAGCTGATGATCAGAGACCAGACGGTCCAAGTGTCTCTAGGCTGAGGTCCCAGTCACAAGAGTTTACTCTTTATTCAAACTCTTCTTCATGAAAAAAATAGTTTTATTGGAAACTTCAAGCATCTACTGAAATACCAAACATGCTGGAGCCCAACTGTTGGATGAGCAAACTTGTTGTCTAAAGGCTGGTTCACAAAGCAGGAGTTTTCACCCAGATCTCCTAGAGGCGGCGGTTATCGGCGCGTCTCTTAAAAGAGATTATTCTGCCGTGTGTGATTTGTTAAGAGTCGACACCGGTTCGACCTCGAGTCGCGGGATATTCAACATGTTGGATATTCAACATGTTGGACAGTCCTACCCTGATATCCTAGCATGTGTGGTGTTCCCAGAGGACAAATGAGCACGCAGCCTGTTGAATGTGAAAGAACAGAGAACTCAGGGACAGCATTGTGCCCAGGTACTGAGGCTAAGTCATTATTACTTGTGCATGTGGTGTTTGTACTGAAAGCCTGAAGACACTGGTCCAGAAGTCTTGGTCTAAGTTTCTTTTCTCCACCAGTTCTCAGATGTTCAGATTGGACCAAAATACATTAAAAAGAAAGGCTTCCTTCGTGGGTTTTTGTATTAATGTCCCATATGTTTGAACTTCAAATATTCTCCGTCCATTAAACGTCTTCAGTTGGCTTTTTACAGCTTTCTCTCACTTTAATGTGTTCAGCTGTTTAACTGTGAGACGTTCTCTCTGAAATAAGGAGCTTTAATGAACGTAGCGAGGCCCGACTGGAACAACAAACAGGAAACCTTCTGATGACAGTGATTCACGTTCTAATGAGCCTCTCATGGATGCTTCAGCTGTGGCATTCTCTGGGAATCTTTTCCTCCAAACACTCAGAGTGTGTGTGCGCGTTCCACAATCTTATCACCACGGAAACTGCTGCCACACTTCCTGTAGGGGCCCAAAACAGGAAGCACTCCTCCCTCCATCTGATTTCCTCCACTTCCTGTTCCAACACTCGTTCCCCACACTGCCTTTCCTTCTCTCCATCCTGCCTCCTCTCTCTCTCTCTCTCTCTCTCTCTCTCTCTCTCTCCCTCGTTAACTCCATCACTAATGAGGTGGATGTGTTGTTGCCGTGGTGATGTAGCTAATTAGTGTGCCATGCTGTGATGATGGGGCAGCAGCTTTAAACACCTGCATGTGTGTCTCTGATTGGCTGCTCAACTCAAAATCACTCTTTCTTCCTCTGTGGAGAAACTTGACTGGAACCTTAGAACCGAGGCTGAACCCGATGGTTCTCTGGGTGTGATGTCATCAGAACTTTAGCCCGGTATCACTTTATTTGCTTTCTAGTTTTAACCAACAGATCCAATTCTGCTTTCCTTCCTGTGATCCAAACGTTGCCGTAAAAAAGAAGCTATTTCCTCCTGAAATTACACACCTGACATAAATCAAGTAAATTCCCACAGCTATAAATTGTAAATGCAAACTTTTGGTATCTGTGTGAAGGTAAGACAATAAAGAATGTTATTCCAGTATTGTAAATGTCACTATGTCTGATTTATATGTGATTAAACAAAGAAAAAAAATTCTGAAACTCAACCAACTTTCTATTTCCACATCTTAGCTATAACTGCTGCTAATCTGGACTGAATCAGCTGAAGAATATTTGCTCCAAAAAGTTTTTAGTGGGCAGTGGGACAGGCGACCTGTGATTTTGGCACAACTTTGCCAAATGTACCAAATGTGTTTTTCACCTGATGAAAGGGAATCTGGTCAAATAAAAGTTCTGGTTTCTATTGTAGGGTTCCTTCTGATAACGAAGCCTTTGGTCATGAGAGTTACCCTGATACCATCAACATGTAGCACTTTGCACAGCCTGGTATTAATAAAATGAAGAGAATTGAGTTATGTTCTGCCTTGTGACGTCTTAAAAAAGCTTCTAGTGCTGTCAGTTTCCTCTCCTGCTCCACCCTAATGACAGACGTTCAGAGAGGAAAGACAGCACTGAAGAAATGTTTATACTGAACAAGCTGCAGCTGCACTGCTCTGGGGAAGCCCCTGTGTGTCAGACTTAGAACCGACGAGAAGAACAGAACTGAGGGTTAGAACCGACCCTACGAGAAGAACAGAACTGAGGGTTAGAACAGAACTGAGGGTTAGAACAGAACTGAGAGTTAGAACAGAACTGAGGGTTAGAACAGAACCAACTAGAGGAAAGCATGAAGACAGAAGTCCTGGCAGCAGGAAACGATCTCAGAGATGTTTTTGTAGCGCCTAAAACTCACTGACTGCTGAGTCCTGAGGCCTCGTGTGCTGCTGTGCTATGAGTCTGTAAATCGCTGTTTCTGTGCGTGTGTGTGTGTGTGTGCGTGTGTGTGTGTGTGTGTGTGTGTGTGTGTGTGTGTGTGTGTGTGTGTGTGTGTGTTGCAGCAATTAGCCACAGCCCTGGTGCAGTTAGACAGAGCTTTCAAAGCCACATGAAGAAGCTTCACTACAGATCAACCACATCCAAGCAGAGCATGTCTGAGCTGCAGTTTCTATTTCTGGGTCTGAGCGGGTCCACAGAACCAGAACGGTCTGAGTGGGTCCACAGAACCAGAACGGTCTGAGCGGGTCCACAGAACCAGAACGGTCTGAGCGGGTCCTCAGAACCAGAACGTTCTGAGCGGGTCCACAGAACCAGAACGGTCTGAGCAGGTCCACAGAACCCGAACGATCTGAGCGGGTCCACAGAACCAGAACAGTCTAAGCAGGTCCACAGAACCAGAACGGTCTGAGCGGGTCCACAGAACCAGAACGGTCTGAGTGGGTCCACAGAACCAGAACGGTCTGAGCGGGTCCACAGAACCAGAACGGTCTGAGCGGGTCCTCAGAACCAGAACGTTCTGAGCGGGTCCACAGAACCAGAACGGTCTGAGCAGGTCCACAGAACCCGAACGATCTGAGCGGGTCCACAGAACCAGAACAGTCTAAGCGGGTCCACAGAACCAGAACAGTCTAAGCAGGTCCACAGAACCAGAACGTTCTGAGCGGGTCCACAGAACCAGAACGGTCTGAGCAGGTCCACAGAACCCGAACGTTCTGAGCGGGTCCACAGAACCAGAACCTCACTAGGCTGAAGCTGTTTCAGGTCTGGTTCGGTGCTCCAGGTTCAGTGAGTGTCTTAGGTTCATTCACAGCAATATAACAAATTAGAGTTTTTAGCAATCCGAGTGAAGGACGTCTGCAGCTACCTGGTCTGCAGGTGTGGGAGTTACCTGGTAGTGATTTGGCCAGAAGGTGGATACAGCAAGCTCCACCCCTTTCCAGATATGGTAGGCGGGGCCAGATGAGTTGATGACCGGAATTCCCAGAGGGCTGTTGTTCTCTGCAGGTCAAACACACACCATGACACACCTGAGAATTCCACCCACACACCTGAAAGCTCCACCCACACACCTGAGAGCTCCACCCACACACCTGAGAGCTCCACCCACACACCTGAGAGCTCCACCCACACACCTGAGAACTCGACCCACACACCACAGAGCTCCACCCACACACCACAGAGCTCCACCCACACACCACAGAGCTCCACCCACACACCTGAGAACTCCACCCACACACCACAGAGCTCCACCCACACACCACAGAGCTCCACCCACACACCTGAGAACTCCACCCACACACCACAGAGCTCCACCCACACACCACAGAGCTCCACCCACACACCTGAGAGCTCCACCCACACACCTGAGAACTCCACCCACACACCACAGAGCTCCACCCACACACCACAGAGCTCCACCCACACACCTGAGAGCTCCACCCACACACCTGAGAACTCGACCCACACACCTGAGAGCTCCACCCACACACCTGAGAGCTCCACCCACACACCTGAGAACTCGACCCACACACCACAGAGCTCCACCCACACACCTGAGAGCTCCACCCACACACCTGAGAGATCCACCCACACACCACAGAGCTCCACCCACACACCTGAGAGCTCCACCCACACACCTGAGAGATCCACCCACACACCACAGAGCTCCACCCACACACCACAGAGCTCCACCCACACACCACAGAGCTCCACCCACACACCTGAGAGATCCACCCACACACCACAGAGCTCCACCCACACACCTGAGAGCTCCACCCACACACCTGAGAACTCGACCCACACACCACAGAGCTCCACCCACACACCTGAGAGCTCCACCCACACACCTGAGAGCTCCACCCACACACCTGAGAACTCCACCCACACACCACAAAGCTCCACCCACACACCACAGAGCTCCACCCATACTCCTGAGAGCTCCACCCACACACCACAAAGCTCCACCCACACAACCACAGAGCTCCACCCACACACCACAATGCTCCGCCCACACACCTGAGAGCTCCACCCACACACCACAGAGCTCCACACACACCACAGAGCTCCACCCACACACCACGGAGCTCCACCCACACACCACAGAGCTCCACCCACACACCACAATGTTCCGCCCACACACCTGAGAGCTACACACACACAACGGAGCTCCACCCACACACCCCAAAGCTCCACCCACACAACTGAGAGCTCCACCCACACCACAGAGCTCCACCCACACCACAGAGCTCCACCCACACACCACAGAGCTCCACCCACACCACAGAACTCCACCCACACACCGCAGAGCTCCACCCACACACCACAGAGCTCCACCCACACACCACAGAGCTCCACCCACACACCACGGAGCTCCACCCACACACCACAGAGCTCCACCCACACCACAGAGCTCCACCCACACACCACAGAGCTCCACCCACACCACAGAACTCCACCCACACCACAGAGCTCCACCCACACCACAGAGCTCCACCCACACACCACAGAGCTCCACCCACACCACAGAACTCCACCCACACCACAGAGCTCCACCCACACACCACAGAGCTCCACCCACACACCACAGAGCTCCACCCACACCACAGAACTCCACCCACACACCACAGAGCTCCACCCACACACCTGAGAGCTCCACCCACACACCACAGAGCTCCACCCACACCACGGAGCTCCACCCACACACCACGGAGTTCCGCCCACACACCACAGAGCGCACCTTTAATGTAGACATTGAGGGTTGCGGGTGCGGCGCCCTCTCGGCCTCCTGCCTGGTAGAACTGGAAGCTCAGGCAGTGAGTGTCGTTCTCTCTGAGCGGTGGCAGCAGCAGCTGAGCACGCTGACCGATGTAACGGCCCGACGTGTTCACAAACAGGAAGGAAGAACCTAAGGGTCACCAGATAAGACAAAAAAAGCCTGTAGACTTTCACAATAAAAGCCCAAGTTGCCAGACTACAACAAATAAAATACTCTCTTTTGAAGGTAATAAAGAACAGCCCACTCCTCCCTGAGCATCATGGTTCTATAATTAGGCTGCTTACAAAACAAAAATATATTGTTTTCACTGTTGAAATAAGAGTTATACACATGCAGTATATATATTTCAGATTAAAAGCACTAAGCTATAAAAAGATGATGGTTACCTAAAGAGATGGGACAATAAAAGCATTAAAGCAGACTATCAATAATTCATCAGCAGCACTGAGACACAAACTGCTCGTTCGGTGCAAAGTGGAACGCTTTAATAGGAAGACTTCAGAATAAAAGCACTGAAGTGTGTGTGTGCAGGTCCACACCCTCATTAGTGTGCGTTCATGCCTCCATGTCCTGACTACAGCTGTCAGTCATCCACGCTCGCTGCCTTCACTTCCTTTAAGTCTGTTTCTACAAAGTTTCTGTGAAATTCTAATTATTCCCACTTTATAAACTCTCTGTGTGGGTTGAAGGGCGTCTCCATAGTAACAGCAGGAGAGCAAGCGGCCTGTGGCGAAGCCTCGGCGGTACGGCTGTCAGTCCTGTTCCCTGAAAATGTAATCTATTAAACCAATCTACTCTGGTCAGGCAGAGAAATTAGAAGATACCAAAGTTTTTATAAGAATCCCAGAATCTGCCTTGATGCTGCTGCAGAGTCCTGGTGATCTGGTCAGCTCAACAAACTGGACCCGTCCAGAAGAAGAGCTGTTTGGCTCCATAACAGAAGATGATCCAGATGCCAGCCCTGGACGAACATCTGGAATGGGCTCAGCCAGCAGCTGAACGTTCTGCTGTGGTCTAAATAACAGTACCCGGTTCGATCCCCAGCGGCGCCACTCTGGGTCCCTGAGCAAGACCCTTAACCCCAGATTGCTCCTCAGGCGCCGCACATGGCAGCCCACTGCTCCCCAAGGGTGATGGGTTAAAAGCAGAAGTGAATTTCTCCATTGTGAGATCAATAAAGTTCAATCATTATTATTATTATTATTATTATTATTATTATTATTATTATTATTATTATTATTATTAACATCAATGAAGAAGCTTTGGACCAGCATCAACCTCCTGTTCAGCACGGCAGAGGCTCTGTGATGCTGAGGGCTGCTCCTCCTCCAGAGAACCTTGTTAGAGAACATGGAACCAGGAAGCACCAGGACGTCCAGAGGGAACGTCTAGTTTCCTCTGAGCAGAAACGAGTCCTCGCTGGTTCTGCCGGGTCAGAACCAGCGTAGGTCCAGCCTCCAGTCCTGGACTGGACAGCAGCAGAATCTATCAGAACTATTCTGACTGCTCCCCAAAGGGATGGGTTAAGATGCAGAGAAGACATTTCATTGTGATGTATGTTTGAATGACAATAAAGATGATATTACTAATATTACTAAATGAATGAATGATGAATGGAGGAATGATGAATGAATGATGGATGGATGAATGAATGATGGATGAATGATGAATGGATAAATGGATGAACGATGGAGGAATGATGGATGAATGATGAATGGATAAATGGATGAACGATGGAGGAATGATGGATGAATGGATGAACGATGGAGGAATGATGGAAGAATGGATGAATGATGGATGAATGATGAATGGATGAATGATGAATGAATGATGGATGATTGATGAATGATGGATAAACGAATGAATGATGGAGGAATGATGGATGAATGATGAATGGATGAATGATGAATGAATGATGGATGATTGATGAATGATGGATAAACGAATGAATGATGGATGAATGATGGATGAATGATGAATGGATGAATGATGAATGAATGATGGATGATTGATGAATGATGGATAAACGAATGAATGATGGAGGAATGATGGATAAACGATGGATGGATGGATAAATGAATGACAGATGAATGAATGATGAATGGATGGATGAATGCATGAATGATGGATGAATGATGGATAAACGAATGAATGATGGAGGAATGATGGATAAACGATGGATGGATGGATAAATGAATGAAAGATGAATGGATGATGGATGGATGAATGAATGATGAATGGATGAATGAATGATGGATAAATGGATGATTGATGAATGAATGGATGAATGATGGATAAATGGATGAATGATGGATGAATGGATGAATGATGAATGGATGAATGGATGATTGATGGATGAATGATGGATGGATGTATGATGGATGAATGAATGAATGAATGGATGAATGATGGATGAATGGATGAATGAATGAATGAATGGATGAATGATGGATGAATGGATGAATGAATGGATGAATGATGGATGAATGGATGAATGAATGATGGATGGATGAATGAATGAATGAATGAATGGATGAATGATGGATGAATGGATGAATGAATGATGGATGAATGGATGAATGAATGAATGAATGAATGAATGGATGGATGAATGAATGATGAATGGATGATTGACAGCCAGATGAAGTCAGTGTGAGGCGGGTCTCCTCCAGGCTGCAGCAGGTTCTGGACCTCCTGAGCTGGGACCTGCGGGCCTTCAGAGGAACCTGGAGAACCGCTCCAGAACCGCTGCTCTCTGAAAGCGGCTGCAGGAATCTGTGGGTGACACAAAGCGCATCGACCCGCAGACCCAAACGGCCGCTTCGCCCTGAGATCCATTTAATCTGGGCCGGGCCGGTACCGGCCGGGTGTGTCAGCAGATCAATAGCCCTTGAGGAGCATCGATTAGAAAAACAAGAGGTTTAATCAGGCAGCGGCAGGGAGCGAGGAAGAGGAGGACAAAGCTGCTGATGAAGAACACAAGCCCTGATGAGTTCATTCACATGGAAATGTTCTGATTAGCGCTTGTTTCTCACAGGCTGCTTCTCTGAGCCGGCCCGGTCCAAACCTTACAGGAGTTCTGCTGGGTTCTGAGCCGGCCCAGTCCAAACCTTACAGGAGTTCTGCTGGGTTCTGAGCCGGTCCGGTCCAAACCTTACAGGAGTTCTGCTGGGTTCTGAGCCGGCCCGGTCCAAACCTTACAGGAGTTCTGCTGGGTTCTGAGCCGGTCCGGTCCAAACCGTACAGGAGTTCTGCTGGGTTCTGAGCCGGCCCGGTCCAAACCTTACAGGAGTTCTGCTGGGTTCTGAGCCGGCCCGGTCCAAACCGTACAGGAGTTCTGCTGGGTTCTGAGCCGGTCCGGTCCAAACCGTACAGGAGTTCTGCTGGGTTCTGAGCCGGCCCGGTCCAAACCTTACAGGAGTTCTGCTGGGTTCTGAGCCGGCCCGGTCCAAACCTTACAGGAGTTCTGCTGGGTTCTGAGCCGGTCCGGTCCAAACCGTACAGGAGTTCTGCTGGGTTCTGAGCCGGCCCGGGTGGAGGAGGACGTTCCTCTCTGCAGCGCTGCGTTCTGCAGGAAAGCACCACCAAAAACCCTTAAAGCCCCACAGGGAGCATGTGACACCTCACAGGCCGCCATCATCCCCTCACAGCGCCGATGACATCATCAGCCCGCGATGACATCATCAGCCCGCGATGACATCATCAGCCCGCAATGACATCATCAGCCTGCTAAAGCCCGCTTTGTGGACCCAGGCGTCACTTTGAGAGCCAGAGGAACAAACTGCAGCCTTGGACTCAAAAACACTCTCAGCTGCCATCCGTGTCCCGGCGCTTGTTCTCCTCGTTAACCTCCCGCCCCTCTCACCTGTCGGCCAATCACAGCTGACCCCTGCCAGCTGCAAACCAATCCCGTCAGAGCCAGCTCTCACACACACACAGTAACACACACACACACACACACACACACACACACACACACGGAGGCGTAATTCTATTACCGGAGTTGTATCGAGACGTGAGGAGAGGCAGCTGCAGCGCATTGAGGAGATTTACCAACCCCCCCCCCCCCCCAGCAGGAAGTGTGTGTGTGTGTGTGTGTGTTACTGTGTGTGTTAATGTGTGTGTGTGTGTGTGTGTGTGTGTGTGTCCTGCCTTCCTGCTCTCAGGGATTTATTTCAGGAGCTGATTGAAAGTTCACATTTCTGAGAACATCAAACTTCAGTTTAAAGGCGCAGTCACACATTTATTTAACACACAGGCAGTAGAACCATTGTGGACCAGAACCAGAACCAGAACCAGAACCAGAACCAGAACCAGAACCAGAACCAGGCAGCTAGCCTCTGACCTTTAGTTCTCAGTCACCATGTCAGTCAGCATCAGGAGTACGGCAGCAATGAACGGACCAGAACACGGTGATGATGCCTCTGGAAGCTCTCTGATGTTCTCCAGTTTATCTGGGTGAGGATCTGACATCTGCAGACAGATTCAGCATCGCGTCCACATTGCTGGGGGGGGGTTCAGTTGGGGGGGGTTTCAGGTGGACATGTCCTGGTCTCTGCAGTCCTGTAATGTGACACAGATCCTGCAGACCAGACCCTCACCTGCGTCCAGGTGGGCTTCCCTCTGATAGGTCCACCACCTGGGCATTGTTAATGTTGGAGCTCCTTCAGTGTCCACATCCTGACTCTGTGTTCTGAAGGTTTTCTACTCGGCTCAGGTTGCCGTCCTGGTAAGCAGAGCTCTTTAAGCCAGCTGGCATTCAGTGTGCAGCAACAGGTGGGGGAGGGGCAGCACCCCACAGTATAATATGGGACAGCAGAAGAAGTCCACGGAGACTCCAGATAAGATCGGCCGTGCAGCTGGCACGAGGACGCAGGAACCAAGAGTACTGGGTGACCCGCAGAGATGAGTGGGTTCTGCTGGTCCAGTTGGTTCCCTGGACCAGAACCGGGTCAGAACACTGAGCTGCAGGAACAAAAGGATCTAATAAAACACGTGAGCTAGGTCAGGGCTGATGTCAGTGACCTGCGTGGTGAGGAACACATGTCCGGGTCTTCAGCTCTGCTGCAATGGCCTAGTCAAAGTTCAGAGCCGTCAGACGTGAAGATCTCTGCTGACCAGAGACAACGGTCCAGCCTGGAGGAACGGGTCAGAACCCCAGAGTCCAGATGAGGCGAGATCATGGAGCTGCTGCTGAAGGCTCCACAGATACCGACTGCAGGGGGGGGGGGGGGGGGGGGGGGATAGTTCTGCACTCCAAAGGGTTCTGGTATTTTCTGTTTGATTCACAGTAAAGATAATCCATCAACATGTTCTGGAGATGAAACGGAGCAAACTGAGAGCTGGGCGGAGCTCCTCAGTGGAAGGAAAGCCGAATGCTCCACCAGACCAAGAGAACCCTGAAGGAACCGATGGAGATGTTCCCCTGCCTGTGGGTTTAGAACGATATGGCACCATATGTCATGTCATGAGTAACATGCATCAATGCTGGTGTGTGGACGGAGCAGCAGATGCATCTATTTATATATATATATATATATATAGACCACTAAGAATGTAAATGAGACATCATATACCCATTCCTATTTCCTTTTTTGTATTTTTTGGTATTCTTTTTGATCCATTGTATATATGAAGATTGACTGTATATAACTGAATGCACCTTCCCTACTCTGCACCTTCTTGTATGAGCCGATGTGACGAGTGAATTTCTCCATTGTGAGATCAATAAAGACTATCTTATCTTATCTTATCTTATTTAGGAGACGCTCCACCCTTTAGGGTGAGGGGCCTAAAGCCACCAGGAGGGATTTAAAGATGGCGGCGCGGTGAAAACACCCCCCCAGCAGACCTTCTACCTTTAGTTAATGGACCGATGAACCAGGGTTTCATCAGCAAACACTGAATGGGGGGTCTGTTCTCTAAAAACAGAACCCAATAGAACCCAAAGTACACACAGGTTAAACTAATGAGGAACCCCAGAGGACCTGCAGCAGGGGAGCACTTCCATGTGAAGGAACCTAGGAACCTTAACGGGGGTTCCTGTGTGCAGGTTCTATCGTGCTGAATGATCTGAAAGAACCCGTATGAGATCAAACCAGCCAATAGGGCGGCAGAGTGTCAGTGTGAGCCCTCGCCTGATTGGCTGAGGAGAGTCTGAGGCGCTGTCAGTGTTCCTGGTCCCTAAAGGAAGCAGTGAGTGGTTTGGCAGAGGGCTGTCCCCCCCCCCCCACACACACACACACACACACACACACACACACACACGCTGTGCAGATGCATGCAGCATGTGAATGTGCAGCGGCGTGCCGACACGCTGATAAACCCTTTAACACACTCATTAACACAACAACAAGCAGCACAACTACACACAGTGAGTAAAATTCATGAAGAATGTGAGCGCGGCCCGACTCACCTTTAGACGCTGTTTACCTGTGTGTGTGTGTGTGTGTGTGTGTGTGTGTGTGTGTGTGTGTGTGTGTGTGTGTGTGTGTGTGTGTGTGATCTGTTTATGACTTTAAAGCCAGAAAGTGTGTGTTTGTGTTTAACTCATTTTAACAGACACACTCTGAAAAGTGCTTTTGACCTCCAGGTCTCTTTGACACAGAAAGGCATTGTGGGAATTATCACACGACACACAGCCGGCCCAGCGTGTGTGTGTGTGTTTATATTTGCCTTGCAGCTCCAGTGTGTGTGTTTGTTGTGTACAGCTGGCAGTGAGCTGATAACAGGCCTATTAGAAATATTAATACACCCTGAACCCCACAGAGACACACCAAAGGCATCCGCACAGAGCGTGTTCCTGCGTTCCTCCCTCTGTTCCCCCCGGTTCTTCTGACTGGAGCCAATCAATTCAATCCTGGAGACGCTGCTTTGGCCCTCAGCTGTGACTGACAGGGCCCGGCTCACGCAGACAGAACATCAGCAGAACCCTCATCGCCAGAGGACAGCATTCACAGAACCAGAGTTCTTAACCAGAACATATGATGTTCATGAAGAAAAACTGTGTTTCTACCCAAGAACCTGCAGTAACAACCAGAAAACATCAAGAACCAAGGAACCAAGGATCAAGGAACCAAGGACCAAGGAACCAGGGACCAAGGTTTAAGGACCAAGGAACCAAGGATCAAAGAACCAAGAACGAAGAACCAAGGATCAAGGAACCAAGAACCAAGAACCAAGGATCAAGGAACCAAGGACCCAAGGATCAAGGACCAAGGATCAAAGAACCAAGAACCAAGTATCAAGGAACCAAGAACCAAGGTTTAAGGACCAAGAACCAAGGATCAAGTAACCAAGAACCAAGGATCAAGGAACCAAGGACCAAGAACCAAGGATCAAGGAACCAAGGACCAAGGAACCAGGGACCAAGGTTTAAGGACCAAGGAACCAAGGATCAAAGAACCAAGAACCAAGAACCAAGGATCAAGGAACCAAGAACCAAGGATCAAGGAACCAAGGACCCAAGGATCAAGGATCAAGGACCAAGGATCAAAGAACCAAGAACCAAGAACCAAGGAACCACCTGCTGATGCGTGGAACACAAAAGTCCCACTGATGAAGAAAACAAAATGTTTTGATTTTCTGGCTCGAGTGGCCTTGATTTTCCCAGACAGGAAGTGAGAGAAACGTTCTCAGAACAAGAACCCTAACCCGACCAGAACAAGGTCGGGTCCTTCAGCAGAACTTCACTGCTGGATCAGAACACACGCAGAACAGAGACAAGGAGACAAGGACATTAAAGACAGGAGCAGAACCGCTTTGTCAGCAGAGACGTTCAGGAACACCACAAAAGATGGACACAAACAAAGGAACAGGAGTAGAACCAGAACGTCAATAACCACATCTGACAGCGAGGAACAAAGAGAATGTTCAGACAAGAGAACGTAGAACCAGTGAAGAACCATAACGCTTTAGGTAGAAGTAGCAACACTGAGGTGAGGAGAATAACGACGATCCTCGTGAAGAACAGGATCTGACCCCATCTGGAGAACAATCACTGCATCAGAACCAAATAAGAACATTAGAACAGTTTACATGGCAGCAGCAGAACCAAAGAACAGGAAATAAATAAATGCAGAACAAATTCTGATGAGGTGTAAATAAACCAGTTTAATCTGAATCTTATTGGCAGGTTCCCTGAAGGCATCAGAACCAGACTGGCAGAACAGTGGAACCTGTTCTACATGCTGTAGCATCGGGCACGCTGAGCCCTTTGGTTCTGTTCTGGATGTCAGACCCAGTCTGGTCCACTACAAAGGTTCTAGCTTTGATTCAGAGCAGATTTAGTGGAACCTGAGCTGCTGGTGGCCGACAGCTGCAGAACCTAAAAATATCCCTGATGTAACGGTGGGAACAGTTCTGTTATTTATACCGGACCGCAGCGCCGGCTCCACGCTCCCACCTGCAGGAGAACCGCAGCAGGAGAACCGCAGCGGGAGAACCGCAGCAGGAGAACCGCAGCAGAACATCTGGCTGCTGGGTTCAACAGAACCGCGTCAGGCTGCAGGAATGAGCTGAGAAGTGTGTGTGTTACTCTGTGTGTGTGTTATAATGTGTGTGTGTTACTGTGTGTCACTGTGTGTGTTATAATGTGTGTGTGTGTGTTACTGTGTGTGTTATAATGTGTGTGTGTTACTGTGTTACTGTGTGTTACTGTGTGTGTGTTATAATGTGTGTGTGTTACTGTGTGTCACTGTGTGTGTTATAATGTGTGTGTGTGTGTTACTGTGTGTGTGTTATAATGTGTGTGTGTTACTGTGTGTCACTGTGTGTGTTATAATGTGTGTGTTACTGTGTGTGTGTGTGTTATAATGTGTGTGTGAGCAGCAGTAGCAGCGGCGGCAGCGTATTAGGGGAGATTACTGTTGTTCACACTGACAGCAGCGCTACAAGCCTCAGATTAGATTGAACTTGTTCCATTTCTAAGAACATTAAATGGAGCCTGCAATCAGCGGCCGATCGATGCCTCCATGCTGCTGCTGCTGCCGCTGAGTTCAGCATGAAAACAAGCTGTGAGGAGGAACTCTGCCGTGAAGACAGTCAAACATGTCTGCTCAGAAGAACCGGCGCCAGGTAAAGGAACCTCTATGATAGAACGTCTTCACAGAATCACAGTAAACACAAGATTTATGGGGACAAAGTTCTCCAACTGATCCTGCAGTCTCACGTTTCCATCCCATAATTTTAAATTCTGACACGAATCCCTTAATCTGGATGGCATTAACCTGGCCTCTGGTAATAAAGTTAAAAATCTTGGTGTTATTTTTGACCAAGACATGTCATTTAAATCCCATATTAAACAGGTTTCCAGAGTTTCCTTTTTTCACCTCAGGAATATCGCCAAAATTAGAAACATTCTGTCCAGGAGTGATGCTGAAAAACTAGTCCATGCATTTGTTACTTCAAGGCTGGACTATTGTAATTCTTTACTATCAGGAAGTCCACAAAATGCAGTTCAAAGCCTTCAGCTGATCCAAAATGCTGCAGCAAGAGTTCTGATGAAAATCAACAAGAGGGATCATATTTCTCCTGTTTTAGCTTCCCTTCATTGGCTTCCTGTTAAATCAAGAATAGAATTTAAAATTCTTCTTCTAACGTATAAAGCCCTTAATAATCAAGCTCCATCATATATCAGAGCTCTGATTACCCCGTATGTTCCTAACAGAGCACTTCGCTCTCAGACTGCAGGTCTGCTGGTGGTTCCTAGAGTCTCTAAAAGTAGAATGGGAGGCAGATCCTTTAGGCTCCTCTCCTGTGGAACCAACTCCCAGTTTTGGTCCGTGAGGCAGACACCCCGTCTACTTTTAAGACTAATCTTAAAACTTTCCTTTGTGACAAAGTGCTGGTGCTGTAAGGCTCCTAGGTGTGTGGTGGTTCTGGTCGGAGAACCCGGCACCAGGTCTGGGTCTGAGGGTGAAAGTGTGCTGCTGCAGCCGAGCTGAGGAGGGTTCCTGAGATTTAATGTCCTGCCTCCTCCTGCTCAGCGCTCCACACATCAGCCGGGCCCAGATCGAACTGCAGAGGAGGAGGAGGATGAAGAGGAGGATGAAGAGGAGGTGTGTGTGTCTGTGGGACAGCAGCGTCTGATTGGTCGGATTGTCTGTAATTAGTCACACGGTCCCTCAGAACCAGAAGGCAGGAAGGAGCAGAACCCGTTTCCTCCTCCTCCTCCTCCTCCTCCTCCTCTTCCTCCATAACTCACGGTAAGCAGGACAGTAACCGCCTCCTCCCTGTGTGTCCTCGCTCAGCCTGTCTCTCACGTGATTGGCTCTGTGATTTAGGACTGCTGCATTCTCATTCGTCAGCGGCTTAACCTCTGCGAGCATGTGACAAACGGCGTGCGCGCCGACACGCGCCGACACGCACCGACACGCGCCGCGGCGTTATCAGCGGCTCGCTGTGAACTCCGGCTGTCCGTCCATAACTCAGCCACAAGTGTGGCGGGTCGATTGCAGAGGAGACAAAGGCTGCCGCCGCGGAACCCGAGCGTTAAAGCGCCTGCTGCATACTTCACTACGCCGCCAACGAGCAGGGGGTAGAACCTGCAGTAGAACCTGCAGCAGAACCCGCAGCAGAACCTGCAGTAGAACCCGCGGGACCACAGCTTCTGACAAAAAGACGGAACCCTAGAACTGGGCGCTCCTTTAAACGAGCAGTCAGTAAACGCTTCGTTAACGGGTTAATTAACTCCCACATCCTGGGGAATGATGTTCTACACGTCCATGAGAACAAGAACTACCCTTATCAATAAACCAGTCTGACCAGAACCACATCCAGAACCCTTTAGGAGAACCCGACAACGTTCTACTAAAGGCCTGGAAAATTAGAGCAATGATGTTCCTTCCAAACATGCTGATGAACCCGGAGGTGTTCTAACGTCATCTGAGTCAGGCCTACGTTCCTGAGGAACACAGATGTTCAGATGATCTGCAGGTCGGAACCAGCTTCATGAGAAACTCATTCAACTTAATAACGAGGTTCCTCTGCAGAGCACCTGAGCTTAAGATGCTCCAGAGCCAGACGGGTTCCTCAGCAGAACCTGAGTCCGTCGCTACATCAGGAGAACTTACAGAGAACTTAAAGAGGGGGGGGGGTGCGTCTGAGTCGGTACCGCTGCAGATCAGACAGACGTTCTCAGAGCAGAAACAACATTCACCATAAAGAACGTGTCTGAAACAGGAAGGACTGAGATCAGAACCAAAGGCATTAGAACTTACCAGCAGGGATCCACGGGCTGCTGTTGGGTCGGGTTCTGCTGTCCCCCTGCTCCCAGTCGAAGTCGTCGTCTTTGGACTGGACCAGAGAACATTCTGGAGACGGGCCGGCCAGGCAGGCTGCAGGAACAAGAGACAGGTTTCTGTTAGGGTTCTGCTGAGAACCCGGACCGGACCAGGCAGGCTGCAGGGACAAGAGACAGGTTTCTGTTAGGGTTCTGCTGAGAACCCGGACCGGACCAGGCAGGCTGCAGGGACAAGAGACAGCTTTCTGTTAGGGTTCTGCTGAGAACCCGGACCGGACCAGGCAGGCTGCAGGGACAAGAGACAGGTTTCTGTTAGGGTTCTGCTGAGAACCCGGACCGGACCAGGCAGGCGGTTCTGATAATATGAGAACCCGGACCGGACCAGACAGGCTGCAGGGACAAGAGACAGCTTTCAGTTAGGGTTCTGCTGAGAACCCGGACCGGACCAGGCAGGCGGTTCTGTTAAGCTGAGAACCCGGACCGGACCAGGCAGGGCGGTTCTGCTATGACCATCTCACTCATTGTACCTGTAAACGGGTCTGCTTCACAGGCCCGTTTGGTTCTGCTGGGTTCTGTTTCATGGTTTAGAGGCCCGTTTGGTTCTGCTGGGTTCTGTTTTATGGTTTAGAGGCCCGTTTGGTTCTGCTGGGTTCTGTTTCATGGTTCAGAGTCAACTCTGACTTCATTCACCTACAGGAACTGTTCCAATCATGAGTTCTTGTGTTTTGCTTTAATCTGACCTTTAGGGAACATTGGACCCAAAGATCAGAACCAGCCTCTGGTTCTGGTGGAGAGGACTAAACCCGGCAGCGAGGTGAAGGAAGCTTTTACATTGTGGAGAACATTGGCCTTCACGGTTCTATTTCTACAGAACCGGCAGAACCGAGCATTCGCCTGGTGTCAGAACTTGGTTCTGCTGGTAGAGAACAGAGGAACCGAGCAGAGGAGGCGGCGGACCTTTCCCTCTTAGGTGAGCTCATGGTGACCGCTGTGGTTCCTGACAGGTTCCTAGACCCCAGGAGACCAGAACCTGCCTTCAAGAACTCACATTCATGGGCCTGAGGTTCTACACAGACCCTCAGGCTTCCTGTGCAGGTTGATCTGACGAGGTTCCTGCTGCGGGACAGAACCAGAACCTCACAGCTCCACGAGGAACCGGGCTTCCTCGGGGTCCAGCGGAGCTGCATGGTTCCTGCTTGACGTTCCTCAGCAGAGACAGCAGCTTGTAAACATATAATGTTCTTCAGAGGGAGACAGTTCCAGTTCATTACCATTTCCCAGCATGCTCGCTGCCGGCTCCTCACACACACAATGGATGGAAGCCTCCTCCTCTTCCTCCTGACGAGAGGAAGACGTCTAAATCCCTCCATTCATGCCGCCACACACACACACCCACTCGCTCTGTGTGTGTGTGTGTGTGTGTGTGTGTGTGTGTGTGTGTGTGTTACTGTGTGTGTGTGTTGTTTAGTGTGTGTGTGTGTGTGTGTGTGTGTGTGTGTGTGTGTGTGTGTGTGTGTGTGTGTGTGTGTGAATCCATTGTGTGGCACGGGGCTCCGGCGCCTCGTCAGCCTCTTCAGTGTAATGACTGCGGGTGTGTGTGGCCGTCATCTGAAAGCCTTGACATTAAATAGCTGGAAGGCTCATTTTCTCCCTTTGTAACAGAAGGCGCATTAAACGCACACACACACACACACACACACACACACACACACACACACACAGGATCATCCCGCTGGGCAGTGTTAGCTCATCAACAGATACCAGACACAATCTGTTTAATCTGCTTCTATGAATTTGCATCTATATAGCAAACTGCAAACACACACACACACACTACACAACACAGACACACACACAGACACACACACACACACACACACACACAGAGACGCGGGGCCAGCGCTGCCTGAGGAAAACAGAAACTAATCTGAGCCCCTGAGTTGCTGAACAGCAGAAATGTGTCTGAACTTGGGGACATGAAGCTAAATATAATCATCAAACCTACAAATACTTTTCACATCGGTACCGCTACTTAACGGAACATATGTTCAGTACTTTTCACATCGGTACCGCTACTTAACGGAACATATGTTCAGTACGTTTGTGTGTTCATGTGATCATAAATGTTAGTTTAATTACAACAAGTCTTATTTTTTCAATTTAACACATTTATTTCTTGATATATATATATGATTTATTGATATATATATATATATATATATATATATATATATATATATATATATATATATATATATATATATAATACACACTTGTGTGAAGCTATAAATGAACCTTATTAAATAATTTATAAATTTCAGTGCATTGCCTGAATCTACAGCACATAAATACTATTTTTACTAAAACAACGGCTATCAGAGGCAGAGAGTAAACGAGGGACTGAAGCGTTGTGTGAATTATTTTAGTGCAACAGGTTAAAAGAAGATAAAAAGAGTATTTTAGAAAGCATATTTTATCCCACTTTGTAATCCAGAGCAGGATACATCTGCAGTGTGGAAACGGAGAGGCTCTCCTCTCCGCAGGCGAGGCAGCAGCTGCCTGTCAGACAGCGCTCAGGGAACATTAACTGCAGAACGATTGGTGCCGTCACACAAAGTGACAAATAAGACAGGAAAGTTCTTGATTTCTGGCTAGTGGCCTTTTTCTGGGCCTGGATGGGTGTGAAAAGTCGTTAAATATAGTGAGAAAGTGACTGTCAGCAGTGACCAGGTGCTTCCTCAGTATTCCTGTGAGACGTTCATGTCCGGCATGGAAAATCAACCACTCTTCCACTGCCTGTGTCACAATGATGCGTTTAGGTACCTAAACATGGTACCGTTTATTTTACATGAAACAGTACTGTAGTACCCATCCCTACCTACAAGGTTCTCCTGCTGGTACCTCTGCTGACACGGTGAAAATACGCTAAATCCTCATTTAAGTTCTACTTTTCTAGAACTCATCAAGTTTTTAAGATCTGTAGATCCAACCTGAGATGAACAACAGCTTCTGGAGAACTGGACCATCTAATTTCTCCAGTTAGGGGTAGAGTTAGGGAAGAACCATCGTGGTTCCTCCATCGTGGTTCCTCCATCATGGTTCCTCCATCATGGTTCCTCACATCTCTGTCACCAACGTCTGACCTGCTGACTGAGGCCCTTGGGGTCAGAGATGGATCTGTTGGGTTCTATCTGCTCAGACTGAGAACCCAGCAGAGGCGTGGGGTAACGCGTCTCGCTGTTGGGTTCTATCTGCTCAGATTTAGAACCCAGCAGAGACGTGGGGTAACGCGTCTCGCTGTTGGGTTCTATCTGCTCAGACTGAGAACCCAGCAGAGGCGTGGGGTAACGCGTCTCGCTGTTGGGTTCTATCTGCTCAGACTGAGAACCCAGCAGAGACGTGGGGTAACGCGTCTCTCTGTTGGGTTCTATCTGCTCAGACTGAGAACCCAGCAGAGACGTGGGGTAACGCGTCTCTCTGTTGGGTTCTATCTGCTCAGAAGGTAGAACCCAGCAGAGGCGTGGGGTAACACATCTCTGTTGGGTTCTATCTGCTCAGACTGAGAACCCAGCAGAGACGTGGGGTAACGCGTCTCTCTGTTGGGTTCTATCTGCTCAGAAGGTAGAACCCAGCAGAGGCGTGGGGTAACACGTCTCTGTTGGGTTCTATCTGCTCAGACTGAGAACCCAGCAGAGACGTGGGGTAGCGCGTCTCGCTGTTGGGTTCTATCTGCTCAGACTGAGAACCCAGCAGAGACGTGGGGTAACGCGTCTCTCTGTTGGGTTCTATCTGCTCAGACTGAGAACCCAGCAGAGACGTGGGGTAACGCGTCTCTCTGTTGGGTTCTATCTGCTCAGATTTAGAACCCAGCAGAGACGTGGGGTAACACGTCTCTGTTGGGTTCTATCTGCTCAGACTGAGAACCCAGCAGAGGCGTGGGGTAACGCGTCTCTCTGTTGGGTTCTATCTGCTCAGACTGAGAACCCAGCAGAGACGTGGGGTAACGCGTCTCTCTGTTGGGTTCTATCTGCTCAGACTGAGAACCCAGCAGAGACGTGGGGTAACGCGTCTCTCTGTTGGGTTCTATCTGCTCAGACTGAGAACCCAGCAGAGACGTGGGGTAACGCGTCTCTGTTGGGTTCTATCTGCTCAGACTGAGAACCCAGCAGAGACGTGGGGTAACGCGTCTCTATTGGGTTCTATCTGCTCAGATTTAGAACCCAGCAGAGACGTGGGGTAACGCGTCTCTCTGCTGGGTTCTATCTGCTCAGATTTAGAACCCAGCAGAGACGTGGGGTAACGCGTCTCTGTTGGGTTCTATCTGCTCAGATTTAGAACCCAGCAGAGACGTGGGGTAGCGCGTCTCTCTGCTGGGTTCTATCTGCTCAGACTGAGAACCCAGCAGAGGCGTGGGGTAACGCGTCTCGCTGTTGGGTTCTATCTGCTCAGATGTAGAACCCAGCAGAGACGTGGGGTAACGCGTCTCTGTTGGGTTCTATCTGCTCAGATGTAGAACCCAGCAGAGACGTGGGGTAACGCGTCTCTCTGTTGGGTTCTATCTGCTCAGATGTAGAACGCAGCAGAGACGTGGGGTAACGCGTCTCTGTTGGGTTCTATCTGCTCAGATGTAGAACCCAGCAGAGACGTGGGGTAACGCGTCTCTGTTGGGTTCTATCTGCTCAGAGTTAGAACCCAGCAGAGACGTTAGGTAACGCGTCTCTATTGGGTTCTATCTGCTCAGAGTTAGAACCCAGCAGAGACGTTAGGTAACGCGTCTCTATTGGGTTCTATCTGCTCAGAGTTAGAACCCAGCAGAGACGTTAGGTAACGCGTCTCTCTGTTGGGTTCTATCTGCTCAGATGTAGAACCCAGCAGAGACGTGGGGTAACGCGTCTCTGTTGGGTTCTATCTGCTCAGATGTAGAACCCAGCAGAGACGTGGGGTAACGCGTCTCGCTGCTGATGAAAGCTTTATTAATTTGATGTTCCGTGGGGAAGCAGAGCGTTTGTGTGTTCCTGCACAGCGAGCGGTTCTTCTGTCCGTCTCGCTCCGTCTCTCCGTCCTGCTTTCATCAGAGGAAAACAAAGCAGAGAGTTTCAGAGGGAGCAGATTGTTGTCGGGCTTCTTCTTCGCCTCGACTCGCCTCGGCAGGAAATGAGAGGAAAACACACGCTCCTCCAGGGATCCATCTCACACACATTTCCACAGAGTGGTTCCGTCACATTCCTGCTCTGAGTGTGTGTTGGCAGAGTGATGACAGCAAACAGAAAACACACCCTGAGGACGCACACACACCCTCTGAATGTGTGTGAGGAAGCACACAGCAGTAATTAATCATAATGTGCAGCTATTGATCGCCTGCCCTCTTTATTCTCCAGCTGCTTGATCAATAACCACAACTCTGGAGCTCCTGTTCTCCCTACAGCCTGGAGCAGAGGCTGTAACCCTGAGGGGAACCATCCTTAACACGGCCAACATGTCAGGGTTCCTCACACATCTCCTCAGCATCAATCAATCTCTCCGTCCTTTTCACACCTGCCTTGTTAGATCCAGAATCAGAAGCAGCTTTATTGCCCAACAATGTGTTCCCAAACAAACTGGACTCCAGTCAACGTGCAGACATCAAGTAGAAATATGTTAACTGCAAACCAGACACAGATAGAATGAGCAGCGTGTGAATGTACCTTTTAGGTTCTTTAATAAAAGTCAGTTATAATTACTGTGTTTCGCAGCAGAGCAGCTGACAGCTCAGGGTGTCAGGTGTTCGTTGTGTCCGTCAGAGGAAGCTTGTGGAGAGGAACTGGTTTCAGAAAGCAGTGCTCTGTAGCGCCACCTGGAGGTACAACCCTCAACAGGTTGTGTCCAGGATGACCAACATGAATTCTCACGGTATTTGTGCTCTCACAAACACACGAGAATCAATTTTGTACCTCTCTGGCTTCAACCGTTTGTGTCTGAACCAAAAACGGTCCGAGCCAATCACATTGCAGTACTCTGATTTAAGGCGGGACATTCCGGTGTGATGAAAGCAGAAGCTGCTGAGCCCACAGCTGAACCAACATAAACATGGCAGCGCAGGAGAATTAACTGTATTTCCTCACAACCCTGTCCTATCTCATCATTTTTAATAACCTTTGAGTTTAATTTAACTGAGTTCTCCACCCCCAAAAGAAGGTTCCATTATAGTAGATCTTTATCAGGTACTGCTGTATCAAACTTATTTAATATCGTCAGTAATGTTGTTTCTTCCCATTCACAAATTGACGCTTTTGTTGACGGTGTCACTTCCTCATTGCGTTCTGCATTAGACAATGTAGCTCCCTTAAAAAAGTAGGTGAAATAACGTTATCAGGCTCCTCTCCTGTGGAACCAACTCCCAGTTTTGGTCCGTGAGGCAGACACCCCGTCTACTTTTAAGACTAATCTTAAAACTTTCCTTTGTGACAAAGCTTCTAGTCAGAGTGGCTCATGTTACCCTGAGCTACCTCTATAGTTATGCTGCTATAGGCTTAGGCTGCTGGGGGACATCAGGATCTATTTCTCTCACTCTGCTGAGTTCTCCTACTGCTCTCCAATCTGCATTGTTTGTTGTTATTTCAGCTTTTAACTTTTTGTTCTCTGTCATTTTCTCCTCATAGAAGGTACACCTGGTCTGGCGTTCTGTTAGCTGTGACATCATCAGGGGAGACAGATCATCCACAATTACCATCTACCATAGAAAGTACTCCTGGGTCAATGTGAGCTTCTGTGCTTTCTGTGTCTCTGCTCTGTCTTCTCTAACATAGAAAGTACTCCTGGGTCAATGTGAGCTTCTGAGCTTTCTGTGTCTCTGCTCTGTCTTCTCTAACATAGAAAGTACTCCTGGGTCAATGTGAGCTTCTGTGCTTTCTGTGTCTCTGCTCTGTCTTCTCTAACATAGAAAGTACACCTGGATCAATGTGAGCTTCTGAGCTTTCTGTGTCTCTGCTCTGTCTTCTCTAACATAGAAAGTACTCCTGGGTCAATGTGAGCTTCTGAGCTTTCTGTGTCTCTGCTCTGTCACAGACGCCCCACAGCCTGCAGTCAGAATGAGTTTATTATCCAGGTTGGTGAGAAAGTTTCCTCTCTAAGGAAACCCAGCAGGTTGCATCAAGTCTCTCCAAGCAGCATTCACTCCTCCTGAAAGAGCGTAGAGCCACAGTGGACAGTCGTCTGCATTGTTGATGGCTTTGCAGCAATCCCTCATACTGAGCATGCATGAAGCGACAGTGGAGAGGAAAACTCCCCATTAACGGGGAGGAGAACCAATCTTTCTCTGATAGGAACCAGAACTGGTTTTACTATAATGGGACCGTTAATGAGAACCGACGCCACCTTGTCGTGTTGGAGGTCCCAGATGATGTTCTTGAGATGAACTTTGGTGTCAAGAATGAGTTCTTCAACAAGCTCAGAGCGTCAGAACCGGTCACGGTCAGCTCCTCGTTTTGTTTCTGATCTGCTAGAGGTTCAGAGCCGCACCGAGGCCACCGGGTTCTTGTGAACAGATGAGAACGATTCCTCTGACCGGGTCTGAGCTCAGGAACCCTTTCTCTGCTTTCCAGTGCTGTGATGTTCTCCCTCACCTCTCCTGTTTCTGTGAGCTGAAGCTCTGGATGATGTTCGTCAGAAACAGAGCCGTTGGCCTGTTGGCGTGTTTCTGTGCCGTGTGAATGTCAGCGTGTGCTGAGCAACACGTGACCAAATGTCACTTTCTCTGCTTTCTCCCTCGGACGCCGCGTCGTTGCTGCTGTTACCGTGGTTACAGAAAGCTCGCCGCGCCGGTCCTGATGAAAGCATGTGTTGAAACCTGAGCGGAGGTTGTGACCTGCGACCCCTGGGAGGGGGGTCGGCGAGCCGCTGAGGTTACCATGGAGACGGGTATTTCCTGCAGGGAGCGCACTCCGATTGAGTGAGACTTTATTTAGGATGTGTTTACTTCCTGTTGTGTCCGTGCTGCAGCTTAAACCTTAAAGTTTTTACTGTCAGTAGCTCCGTCAATAGGAGCTTCAAAGGAAAAATAGACACAAAATGTTTAAAAAGGAGGAATGATGACAGAGGGAACCAGGAAACTTCTGCAGGGTTCTGAAGAGAACAGAGTAGAACCGCCTTTATCGTCCCAGCAGCTAAGTTAAAGTGGAGTGGATGCAGATTCACATCAGGATAAAAATATAAAGAGCAGAAACAAGAGGCTTTACTGTAAGATTTACAACATAAACACGTTCCTCAGGGAACATCTGGGCTTCAGCACACCCCTTCAACCGGCTGCTAGACTTCCTCACCAACAGACCTCAGTCGGTCCGGGTCATCAGAACAGCTCTGATGTCATCACCCTCAGCATGGGCTCCCCTCAGGGCTGCGTCCTGAGCCCCCTGCTGTTCACCCTGATGACACACGACTGCGTCCCCAGGTTCACCACCAATCACATCGTGAAGTTTGCAGACGACACAACGGTGGTGGGCCTGATCAGAGACGACAACGACCAGGACTACAGAGAGGAGGTGGAGCAGCTGGTGGACTGGTGCAGAGACAACAGCCTGATCCTGAACGTGGAGAAGACGAAGGAGATCATCGTCGACTTCAGGAAGAACCGGCCTCACCACGCTCCACTGCTCAACAGCTCAGCTGTGGAGGTGGTCAGCAGCACCAAGTTCCTGGGGGTCCACATCACGGACAACCTCACCTGGACTATGAACACCACGTCACTGGTGAAGAGGGCACAGAAACGACTGTACTTTCTGCGGAGGATGAGGAGGGCCCACCTGCCCCCGCCCATCCTCACGACCTTCTACAGAAGCACCATAGAGAGCATTCTGACCAGCTGTCTCTCTGTGTGGTGTGGAGGCTGCAGTGCCTCCGACTGGAAGAACGTGAGGAGAGTGGTGGGGACAGCAGAAGGGATCATCGGGGCTCCTCTTCCCTCCATTAAAGACATTTCATCTCAGCGCTGTGTGTCCCGTAACATCATCAGGGACCCCTCACACCCCCACCATAGACTATTCTCCCTGCTGCCCTCTGGGAAGAGGTTCCGCAGCATCCGCTGCAGGTCCACAAGGTTCTGCAAAAGCTTTTTCCCTGCTGCCATCAGACTGTTGAACTGCTAGAACTTCAATTTCAATTGTTTACATAAATCACTGCTGCATCTTTATCCTGAAACTTGCTGCAATTAATTGTGATTTTTTTCAAGCTGTATGCCAACGAAATTTCGTTCTGTACGCACTTTGTGCATAGAAAATGACAATAAAGTTGTCTAAGTCACACTGCCTGGAGCCCAGGGAACAACCTGGGGTCAAGGGCCTTGCTCAGGGACCCAGAGTGACAGAGTTTTTGAACCGCCAACCTTTAGGGCCTATCCAGACACAACAGCCAACTCTCTAACCTCCTGCCTCACATAGCTACTGAAAAGGAACTGTGCGACTAAGTGACTTTAAGAAATGTACAAACTGTGTATGTTTGCATTTCATGAGGAAAAACACCAACAGAAGAGTTACAGGAATAAAAAGGATCTATGATGTAGCTCCTGAGTGCACAGAGGACGCAGCAGTCAGTCCTTGGAGGACCTCTGCAACCGCTCCATGCATGGGGGCCCTGATGCAGCCACCCTGCAGGGGAACCTCAGTTCAACTGATTTAATTAGATTGTTTTTATGTAATAGCAACCGATTAACATCACATCATCTCAAGACTCTTGTTAAAGCTCATCTGCCTCCACCCACTGGGGCTTAGAGAAGACAGAGCAGAGACACAGAAAGCTCAGAAGCTCACATTGACCCAGGAGTACTTTCTATGGTAGAGAAGACAGAGCAGAGACACAGAAAGCTCAGAAGCTCACATTGATCCAGGAGTACTTTCTATGGTAGAGAAGACAGAGCAGAGACACAGAAAGCTCAGAAGCTCACATTGACCCAGGAGTACTTTCTATGTTAGAGAAGACAGAGCAGAGACACAGAAAGCTCAGAAGCTCACATTGACCCAGGAGTACTTTCTATGGTAGAGAAGACAGAGATGAAGGATGCCGAAGGTAGAAGTGGAAATGTTCTGTTGTTGGGTGTATTGATCATTACAGGATAGCCCAGCAGAATACAAAAATGGCCGAACTGGGTGGAGAGAAACAGTGAGTTGGAGGGGGAGTCAGGAGTCAATGGGGGTTGGGCTTACCAACAATTACCAGGAATTCAGAACCAGGCGTTGATGTTCCACTTTAGATAGAACACAGCTGAAGGATTTCAAAGCAGGTCATGTTCTTTAACACTACAAGCTGAAGAGATGGAGCCGTCCTGAACACATACTGGAAACATGCTTGACTTAATGCTGGTGGACCAAATTCCTGCTCTGGGCAGAACCACGTAGCCTTTCCATCTGTTCTGACACCTCATACTCTTGGAGCGCTCCCCTAGATGCCGTGGGGAACATGGCCCTACGTTTCTAGGTCCACATTAAAGATGGAGACCGGGCAACCAATCTACCGGGACTCCATCTACAGTTTGAGGATAAAGATATAGCCTACTGTTCTATGGCTTAGGTCAAAGTTCTCCTGGGTCCAAGGCTTGAGAATCGGTAGGAGCGTCCTGTCCACTCCTAGAGTACGTATGAAAAGGTTCTCCATTCCCTGTTCTTAAAGCCTGGGACCACCACCCAGGTCTGCAGTCCTCAGGTTCTGTCCAACATCTCCAGGTTCTGCTTTAAAACACCATCATCTGACCAAGGAACCATTACAGCTCCTTACAAAGAACAGGAACCCATTTTGTTCTTAGAACCTCCTGTGGACCTCAGCCCCATGCAGGTTCTGCTGTTCCAGTTTAGATCTCTGGTTCATTGTTATTTAGTAAATTCTCATTAACTGTCCAGTTAAGATAACGACTCATGAACCTCTAAATAGTTCCTGATCTGAAAGTGCTTCACCTCTTTCTGAGACACAACTGGGTCCAACGGACCGGTCCCAGTTCTAACATACGGCTGGTACGGTTCTACCTCTGGGAGACCTGCAGCTAGAATTAACCCAGAACCCTTCCAGTTCCACCTCAGCGAGTCAAAGAACCCGTTTAAAGTCCGAAGTGGAGGGCTGATCCGTTTTAACCAGAACCAGGTTCACTGATCAGATCAGCGTTTGTCATCTGATTCATTTGTTGCCCTGATCTGATCGTCTGTGATGAAGGATTTCACTTTGTTTGGGTCTGATATCAGAAAACACTCACTGACACACACACACACACACAGACACACACACACACAGTAACACACACACACACACACACACACAGTAACACACACACAGTAACAGACACACACACACACAGTAACACACACACACACACACACACAGGCTCTTGTTGTTCGGCGGTCGCCAGCGCTGGATCACCAGCTGAATGTTAACGAAGCTCCAAGCGTCTCTCTGGGCTTCAGACTTTCTCCACAGATAACGTGGAGGTTCCAGGTTCTCCTGGCGCCGAGTCGCCTGCGGCGGCAGAACCGGCGGGCGCTGACCGGGTCGGCCCGGTTAGGGTTAGCTCTGAGTGCTGCTGGTGTTCTCTGCAGGATGAAATCCTCCATGAGGAGCTTCAGTGAGACAGACAGAGCAGACTTTCCCTTTAATGTGTGGACATCTGGATGATAATCAAAAGTGGGATTAGAAAGGTTGAGATTAAAATAATCCAGATTAAAATCTTGAAGATGAAATGTAAACCTGAAGACAGAAAAGGAGACATCTGTTCCTGAACGTCCCAGTGACCCAGGTCCTCAGAACCACCCAGACACGGAGCGGGTTACCACATGTCGGTTTCCACACGCCTGATGAACACCCACGTCTTTAATCTGCGTCATTTCATGACCTTCTTTTCCCAAAGAGGTTGATGACCCCACATAGAACCATGAGGAACATCCAACGATCTGACCAACACACCAACGCAGCTCAGGTTAGAAGCAGGACTACTGCAAATGAGGACAGGCTGGGAACATCTGTAGGAACCACCTCTGGAACTCTGAACCTCAGGTCAAAGCATCGTGTGGAGGCTGCTCACCCACAGTGGAGCCGTGGAGGAGATCTGCCCCCCCCCCCGCTCTCTCAGTGGCAGCAGTTTCTACTCCAGAGCAGCTCCACCGAGCAACGTGAGCCTCCACCCAGCAGGGGGAGGCGTGGCCCACCAGGAGGGGGCGACGTGGCCCAGAAGGAGGGGGAGGCGTGGCCCACCAGGCGGGGGAGGCGTGGCGTGGCCCACCAGCAGGGGGAGGCGTGGCCCACCAGCAGGGGGAGGCGTGGCCCACCAGGCGGGGGAGGCGTGGCGTGGCCCACCAGCAGGGGGTGGCGTGGCCCACCAGCAGGGGGCGGCGTGGCCCACCAAGAGGGGGCGACGTGGCCCACCCAGGAGGGGGAGGCGTGGCCCACCCAGGAGGGGGCGGCGTGGCCCACCAGGAGGGGTCGGCGTGGCCCACCAAGAGGGGCGGCGTGGCCCACCAAGAGGGAGCGGCGTGGCCCACCAGGAGGGGTCGGCGTGGCCCACCAGGAGGGGGAGGCGTGGCCCACCCAGGAGGGGGCGGCGTGGCCGACCAGGAGGGGTCGGCGTGGCCCACCAGCAGGGGGAGGCGTGGCCCACCAGGCGGGGGAGGCGTGGCGTGGCCCACCAGCAGGGGGTGGCGTGGCCCACCAGCAGGGGGAGGCGTGGCCCACCAGCAGGGGGAGGCGTGGCCCACCAGGCGGGGGAGGCGTGGCGTGGCCCACCAGCAGGGGGTGGCGTGGCCCACCAGCAGGGGGTGGCGTGGCCCACCAGCAGGGGGCGGCGTGGCCCACCAGGAGGGGGCGACGTGGCCCACCAGGAGGGGGCGACGTGGCCCACCAGGAGGGGGAGGCGTGGCCCACCCAGGAGGGGGCGGCGTGGCCCACCAGGAGGGGTCGGCGTGGCCCACCAAGAGGGGCGGCGTGGCCCACCAAGAGGGAGCGGCGTGGCCCACCAGGAGGGGTCGGCGTGGCCCACCAGGAGGGGGAGGCGTGGCCCACCCAGGAGGGGGCGGCGTGGCCCACCAGGAGGGGTCGGCGTGGCCCACCAAGAGGGGCGGCGTGGCCCACCAGGAGGGGGCGCTGTTGGCCCACCAGGAGGGGTCGGCGTGGCCCACCAGGAGGGGTCGGCGTGGCCCACCAAGAGGGAGCGCTGTTGGCCCGCCAGCAGGGGGCGGCGTGGCCCACCAAGAGGGGGCGGCGTGGCCCACCAAGAGGGGGCGGTGTGGCCCACCAGGAGGGGGCGGCGTGGCCCACCAGGAGGGGGCGACGTGGCCCACCAGCACAGGTCCTGACCCACACCAGGCCAATTATCTGGGTGTAAGCAGGCTGATGTAACGCGTCAGCCGTCATCACCCGGCCTCACAGCTAGCCGCTGGCTAACACCCCGAGTCCTGAGAAATGATTGGACGAGACACGATGACACGCCGAGCTCCCAGGAGGCCGCAGGGCTGAGGGAGTCTGACGTGAAGAGACAGAGACAGATGCTGTCCCCCCCACAGGCTGACGGGGTGACAGAGGGGACGCAGGGGACACCAACGGAGGAGTTAAAGTCTATTTAATAAGCCGACCTGATGGAAGAACGTCTCTGAGGAACCAGAGCTTCTCCAGAACCCAGGTCCAAACACGTTCCTCCCAACTGTCCTCCTCGATTGACCCTGAATGCACCGCCACACGGTGTGTGTGTGTGTGTGTGTGTGTGTGTGTGTGTGTGTGTGTGTGTGTGTGTGTGTGTGAACTGTGATCTCCAACAGGAACAGAACCAGAATCAGGGTTAGCACACCAGGCTAACTCGCCTGCGGCCACACATGAATAATGCAGCAGTCAGCCCCATGCCTCTGGCAGTGTGTGTGTTACTGTGTGTGTGTGTGTGTTACTCTGTGTGTGTGTGTGTGTGTTACTGTGTGTTGTGTGTGTGTTACTGTGTGTTGTGTGTGTGTGTGTGTGTGTGTGTGTGTTACTGTGTGTGTGTGTGTGTGTGTGTGTGTGTGTTATCTTGCTGCACTCGAGGCTGCCTGCATGACGGTATTAGAATAATATGCTAATTACTAATAATTATCCTGTAACGTACACACTGATTATCTGACCCTCCTCTTCCTTCATCTGCTTCTTCCTCCTCCTCAGACTGCAACTCCTGCAGGCAACGAGGAAGAGGAGGAGGAGGAAGAGGAGGAAGAGGAGGCGGACTTTCTGAGCACGTAGCTCTGGTGGAAACAGCACAGTAAGGGACAGTTCTCTGAAATGATGAAGGTTCTTCCACTTCAGAACCAAGGTACTGGTCCATTCCCCCAAACAGAAAGAACGCTCAGAACGTATTTGGTTTCTAAGCACTCGGTCCCACCAGATGGTGGTTCTGGTTCTACTGGAGGTTTCTTCCTGTCCACTGTCTCCACGTGCTTGGTCAGGCGGGTTCCTCAGGCCTTATCCAGCTGAACCGGTTCATGCTTAGAACTGGGCTGAGCAGCCTGGAAGTGGATCACAACATGGTGGTACCGGGTTCTATAACTGGATATGTGTAACGGTGTCTTAACTCAAAAAATGCGGGCAGCAGAACCCAGAACTCTGGTCCAGAACCAGGGGATGAATTAGAGTTGCTCACATCCAGTCCATGAAAAGCCACAGAGATGTTCGGAGGTGTGTCCCCATCCCTCATCGGTCCCTCATCAGTCCCTCATCGGTCCCTCATCGGTCCCCCATCGGTCCCTAATCGGTCCCTCATCGGTCCCTCATCGGTCCCCCATCGGTCCCTCATCGGTCCCCCATCGGTCCCCCATCGGTCCCCTCATCGGTCCCTCATCGGTCCCTAATCGGTCCCTCATCGGTCCCTCATCAGTCCCTCATCGGTCCCTCATCGGTCCCTCATCGGTCCCCCATCGGTCCCCCATCGGTCCCTCATCGGTCCCCCATCGGTCCCTCATCGGTCCCTCATCGGTCCCTAATCGGTCCCTCATCGGTCCCTCATCAGTCCCTCATCGGTCCCTCATCAGTCCCCTCATCGGTCCCTCATCAGTCCCCCATCGGTCCCCTCATCGGTCCCTCATCGGTCCCCCATCGGTCCCTCATCGGTCCCCCATCGGTCCCTCATCAGTCCCTCATCAGTCCCTCATCGGTCCCTAATCGGTCCCCCATCGGTCCCTCATCAGTCCCTCATCGGTCCCTCATCAGTCCCTCAGAGGACACCGCCTGTCTCGTGTCCCGCAGCGGGCTCCGGATCCAAACAGAACCACTTCAGAACCACAGAGAGAACACAACCACACTTATACCTGAACAGGAATCATAACTAAACACTAAACCTGAACTGCTGGTTCTGATCAGCCTCTTCTGGGTTCAGAGTTCCACAGAACCCAGGAATCTACTCAGAACCATCACATTCTGGCTTCTCCACCCTAACAGCCTAAGATGGACTGACCCAGAAGGTCCCAGGAGCTTTGATGGTGTTGGTGCTTCCCAGACGACGAGTTCTTTGGGTTCTAAAAGCCAAAAGCAGACTATGGGTCTGCTGCCTGCTGGGCCTGGAGGCTCTTAGAACCCACTGGGTTCTAGATGGCCATTCTGGATCAGACCTTAGCCACTGTTGTCCTCTGGTTCTGTTTAAAACCTGAACCACCAGCAGGTCTGAGCAGACCTGCACCTGGTGTTCCACCTGGTGTTCCACCTGAGCTCTGAGCAGAACCTGTTCTGGTCCGATTCACAGACCAGCAGACAGAGAGGAGAAAAGCAGAGTGAAAGCGGGCCGAGCTCCACAGTTTCCAAATCAGGAAGCTGATCCCGTGTCTCAGTGAGTCGTTACCCTCTCTTAGCCTCAGCCAATCCCTGAGGAGATCCAGGTTCCCGTGGTTACGCCCTGACACACTTGCAGCCAATCATTAATCAGAGTCCGGTGGCACATGGAGAGTCTGCGGACGCCTGAGGAAAGCAGCGCTCGCCGTGACCCAGAAACTCGTCCTCGCCACAAAGACGTCTCCGACCGCAGGAGGTCGGCGCCTACTGAGCGCGCTCAGATGGAGCCTGCAGTGTTTACCACTGGCAGTGAAGGCATCTCCCCAACTGCGACGCCTTCACTGTCTGCTTGGAATGTTGAGAACTCTGCAGATGTCAAAGTTGTGAGCCCGACGACACCATCCACCAGAACCTCTGACCACCTTAATTTAAAACATGCAGTACTGGCTGAAGTTAGCAGGCTGGAACACGAGCTTTCTTTCTTTCAGCCCAGAACGTTTCAGGATGTTTTATGATTTTTCATTGTGTTTCAGGAATTTTCAGGACATTTAAGGATGTGTGACATCATCAGGGGAGGCAGATCATCCTCTATTACCATCTAACATAGAAAGTACTCCTGGGTCAATGTGAGCTTCTGTGCTTTCTGTGTCTCTGCTCTGTCTTCTCTACCATAGAAAGTACTCCTGGGTCAATGTGAGCTTCTGTGCTTTCTGTGTCTCTGCTCTGTCTTCTCTAACATAGAAAGTACTCCTGGGTCAATGTGAGCTTCTGTGCTTTCTGTGTCTCTGCTCTGTCTTCTCTACCATAGAAAGTACTCCTGGGTCAATGTGAGCTTCTGCGCTTTCTGTGTCTCTGCTCTGTCTTCTCTAACATAGAAAGTACTCCTGGGTCAATGTGAGCTTCTGTGCTTTCTGTGTCTCTGCTCTGTCTTCTCTAACATAGAAAGTACTCCTAGGTCAATGTGAGCTTCTGTGCTTTCTGTGTCTCTGCTCTGTCTTCTCTAACATAGAAAGTACTCCTGGGTCAATGTGAGCTTCTGAGCTTTCTGTGTCTCTGCTCTGTCTTCTCTAACATAGAAAGTACTCCTGGGTCAATGTGAGCTTCTGTGCTTTCTGTGTCTCTGCTCTGTCTTCTCTACCATAGAAAGTACTCCTGGGTCAATGTGAGCTTCTGAGCTTTCTGTGTCTCTGCTCTGTCTTCTCTAACATAGAAAGTACTCCTGGGTCAATGTGAGCTTCTGTGCTTTCTGTGTCTCTGCTCTGTCTTCTCTAACATAGAAAGTACTCCTGGGTCAATGTGAGCTTCTGTGCTTTCTGTGTCTCTGCTCTGTCTTCTCTAACATAGAAAGTACTCCTGGGTCAATGTGAGCTTCTGAGCTTTCTGTGTCTCTGCTCTGTCTTCTCTAAGCCCCAGTGGGTGGAGGCAGATGAGCGTTCACACTGAGCCTGGTTCTGGTTCTGCTGGAGGTTCTCCTCCCTGTTAAAGGGGAGTTTTCCTCTCCACTGTCGCTTCATGCATGCTCAGTATGAGGGATTGCTGCAAAGCCATCAACAAAGCAGACGACTGTCCACTGTGGCTCTACGCTCTTTCAGGAGGAGTGAATGCACCACAGCAGGCTGTTGAATCAGCAGAAGGTTACTGGACCACCAGAACCAAAGATCCCACCAGACCAACTACACCAACAGAATAAACTGGAGCAAATGATCAGAACCAATGAGAACATCTGAACCACCAGGGCCAACAGAACCAGTTGGAATAAATGAAATAAGCAAAGAACAGAACCACCTGGACCTCCTGAAGCAGAACTCTGCAGTACTTAGATGGAGCGGATCCGTCTGTGACAGGCCAGCTGACTGTGGTTCTGTGCCGGCCCGTTTCAGTGAACTTCAGACGGATTCATCCAGAGCTCAGCGCCACCGATCCAGAGACGATGTGATGAATATTTAAACACACAGATATGAGGATGAATATTTACTGTAGTAATTTAGGTTAAATAGCAGCTCCTGGGCTTCCAGTCGCACACACACACACACTAACACACACACACACACACACACACACACACACACAGTAACACACACACACACACACACACAGTAACACACACACACACACTAACACACACACACACACACACACACACACACTGAGCTCAGAGTGTGCTATCTGTTGGCTCGCAGCATTTTCAGATCATTATCATAGTGATTAAGAGGAGAAAAAAGCTTTAAAATCCCAATAAAATATTTAGTTTTCCTTCCTGTAGCCTCGCTGAGAGCTGCACCTGACACACAGGGAGGCGGGGAACCGACGGGTTCTGGGGGAACCGAACCCGTCGGTTCCACAACACCAGAGACCCCAGGCTACCCACAGCGCCCCGCTAAAGTCTTCACACCCTTTAAACGCGTTCCAACCAGAAGCTTCGGTGGATTTTAGTTCTGGGCCGGCAGAGCAGAAGGGAACAGATTCATGTTCTAATGAAGATCCTCTCCCTGGTGAGTGGATTTAGCTTTAGTCCTGTTACTGCTGAAGAACCGCATCCCTGCAGCATGATGCTGCCTCCACCGTGTTCTACTGCAGCCATAGTGTGAATGGAGACATTCAGGCTCGGGTTCTAAGATCTCCTCTGAAACACGAGCAGCTGCACTCAGCCAGGAGGTCCGTCATCATCAGCGTCACGGCTGGAGTGATGGGAAGAGGAGAAATGGGTAACAATGGGCGGGTAATTAGGCCAGGTGAGCGGCCAGGTGAGCTGCCAGGTGAGCGGCCAGGTGAGCGGCCAGGTGAGCTGCCAGGTGAGCTGCCAGGTGAGCGGCCAGGTGAGTTGCCAGGTGAGCTGCAGGAAGGCAGGTGACGCTCAGACAGGTGCAGGGGGAGAACGGCATGGAGGACAATGAGTCTGGAAGAGGATCTCACTAAAGGCAACAGAACCACGTACATAAATAAGGCCATAAATACCTAAACCAAGGAGGAACAGACGGAACCAGACATGAACTCGTCTAACCAACACCTGCAAATATAATTACCATAAATAACAGAAACACACGAGGATCCGGGGTGAACGTAACTAAAGGGAGCTACAATAAGTAATCACACCCCAGCGTTCCTCACCGTCATGCAGCCGGTGGAACACTGTGCTCAGATCAGTTATCCCGGTTCCCCACACGATAGGTGCTGGATCAGTTCCTCACGTTCTGCTTGGGCCAGAAAAGTTCTGATCAGAGGACCGTCCTCCACATTGGATCTCCTGTTAGAACCTGCAGCACCACGTCTGGTTCTCCTTCAACACCTCTGAAGGTCAGGTTCATGGAGTCCACCACTAAAGGTTCTCCTGTCGACAGACGCTGCCACCTGAGCAGCGGATCTCTGCAGCCCCTCCACAGCCACCATGGTCCTCCTGATTAATGTTCTCCCTGTTCAGAACCAGAACACTTGCAGTTCAGATTCAATCCCACTCAGCTGGCTGACGGACCTCTGAAGGATGTTACTAATGGGTATCAGAGTAAAGTGGGACGAATACTGGTCACCCTTTTGACTTGTTCCTCTGTAGAAATGTTGGAAAATTAACCATTGTTCTTCCTCTTCATGGTTCTGCACTACAGTGGGTCGGTCCGGCAGAGAACATGCCACTAAAACCCACTGAAGGTTCTGACTGGTGCAAAGTTCTGGCTCAACCCAGTTCTCCGTCCAGTCCACTCAGATCTGGTTCAGAGTTCTAGATCCGGCTGCAGCAGACTCTGCAGAACCAGAGGAACCGGAACTGAGAATGTTCCTCTGCAGAGAACCACAGGTCCTAACCCACATGCACCAGAACCAGAACCTGCAGGGAACCGGGTCAGTTTCAGTTGTTCAGCAGTCTGAGATTCCTGCTGAACACGCAGGAAACGTCTTAGGCAGATTATACCGATACGCTGATCCCCGTCTAATTACTGCACACACACACACACACAATGACACACAATAACACACACACAATGACACACAATAACACACAACACACACACACACACACACACACACACACACACACACACACAATGACACACAATAACACACAATGACACACAATGACACACAATAACACACACACACACACAATGACACACAATAACACACAATAACACACACACACACACAATGACATACAATAACACACACACACACACAATGACACACAATAACACACACACACACACAATGACACACAATAACACACACACACACACAATGACACACAATAACACACACACACACACACAATGACACACAATAACACACAATAACACACACACACACACAATGACACACAATAACACACACACACACACAATGACACACAATAACACACACACACACACAATGACACACAATAACACACACACACACACAATGACACACAATAACACACACACACACACAATGACACACAATAACACACAACACACACACACTGACACACACACACACAATAACACACACACACACACTGACACACACACACACACACACACACACCCTCTTCTCTAACAATAATCATGTGACTGATCAGGGATTAGGAGGCAAACACTGATCTCACGCTGACATCTCTGGATTAAATCCATCCTGTAATCTGGTGAAGACATGCTGACTGTTGTCACAGCAATAATTTCCTTAATCTGACACACCGGGACCTCCTCTGTTCTTGTGCTAACCGTCACATGACCCGCCCTACGGTTCCGCTCCATCCCGTCCTGTCGGGGCGGAGGAGAACCCAGCTGGTTCCCGATTAGAACCGGGCCTGTTTGTTTTGCTCGTTCTTCTCTCATGTGTTCAGATCTTCTGGTTCTGAATAAACCTGCCTGCAGAATAAACCTACAAGTTCTACAGGTTCTACAGGGTTCCCACACAGGACGGAACCAGCAAGCGTCACGTGATGAAGCTGACCAGGCTGCTGTTTGGGTTCCAGCAGAACCCTCTGGTTCTGATCAGTAAAAGCCAGAAAGCAGCTGCTTTAACAGAACAGCAGCGAATGTTATTCACCCTGAGTGTGAAATTCCTGAAGGCTCCTCCTGATGGAGACCTCGGTTCTGTGACCTCGGAACGTTCTGCGGTCCCATGTGTTCTGTGACCTCGGAGCGTTCTGCGGTCCTTTGTGTTCTTTGACCTCGGAGCGTTCTGCGGTCCCGTGTGTTCTGTGACCTCGGAACGTTCTGCGGTCCCGTGTGTTCTGTGACCTCGGTTCCGCGGTCCCGTGTGTTCTGTGACCTCGGAGCGTTCTGCGGTCCTTTGTGTTCTGTGACCTCGGAGCGTTCTGCGGTCCCGTGGGTTCTGTGACCTCGGAGCGTTCTGCGGTCCCATGTGTTCTGTGACCTCGGAGCGTTCTGCGGTCCTTTGTGTTCTGTGACCTGGGACCTCGGTTCCGCGGTCCTTTGTGTTCTGTGACCTCGGAGCGTTCTGCGGTCCCGTGGGTTCTGTGACCTGGGACCTCGGTTCCGCGGTCCTTTGTGTTCTGTGACCTCGGAGCGTTCTGCTGTCCTTTGTGTTCTGTGACCTCGGAACGTTCTGCGGTCCCGTGTGTTCTGTGACCTCGGTTCCGCGGTCCCGTGGGTTCTGTGACCTGGGAGCGTTCTGCGGTTCTTTGTGTTCTGTGACCTCGGAGCGTTCCGCGGTCCCATGTGTTCTGGGACCTCGGTTCCGCGGTCCCGTGTGTTCTGTGACCTGGGAGCGTTCTGCGGTCCTTTGTGTTCTGTGACCTCGGAGCGTTCTGCGGTCCCGTGTGTTCTGTGACCTCGGAGCGTTCTGCTGTCCTTTGTGTTCTGTGACCTGGGAGCGTTCCGCGGTCCTTTGTGTTCTGTAACCTCGGAGCGTTCTGCGGTCCTTTGTGTTCTGTGACCTGGGAGCGTTCTGCGGTCCTTTGTGTTCTGTGACCTGGGAGCGTTCTGCGGTCCCGTGTGCTCTGTGACCTCGGAGCGTTCTGCGGTCCCGTGGGTTCTGTGACCTCGGTTCCGCGGTCCCGTGTGTTCTGGGACCTCGGTTCCGCGGTCCCGTGTGTTCTGTGACCTGGGAGCGTTCTGCTGTCCTTTGTGTTCTGTGACCTCGGAGCGTTCTGCGGTCCTTTGTGTTCTGTGACCTCGGAGCGTTCTGCGGTCCCGTGAGTTCTGTGACCTCGGTTCCGCGGTCCCATGTGTTCTGGGACCTCGGTTCCGCGGTCCCGTGTGTTCTGTGACCTCGGAGCGTTCTGCTGTCCTTTGTGTTCTGTGACCTCGGAGCGTTCCGCGGTCCCGTGTGTTCTGTGACCTCGGAGCGTTCTGCGGTCCCGTGTGTTCTGTGACCTCGGAGCGTTCTGCGGTCCCGTGAATTCTGGAACCAGCAGAGATCTGGATCTGAGTGGCAGAGCTTAGCGCTCCTCTCTCAGGAACACAGATCCAGCTCCTCGGTTCTATCTCATCTCACACGTTCAACAAAAGGAGTCTTAATCCGGCTCCTTTAATCCTCGGCGCTCTGGAGACGCCGCCTTAATCCTGGGGGCCGCGGGGCCGACGGCAGCGGCCCGACCCGCCGGGATCCGTCTTTAATCCGCCTGGACAGAACCAGAACACGCAGAGCTGCAACTTTGTGTCGCTGCACATAATTCCCTGCTCGCATTTCAGATCACAGCATCAAAGGTTCCTTAAATCCCTGCAGCGACAAGAGGACCGGGTGCAGCAGGAGAGAGGAGAAGGTTCTGCAGGAGAACGTTCTGCAGGAGAGGAGAAGGTTCTGCAGGAGAACGTTCTGCAGGAGAGGAGAAGGTTCTGCAGGAGAGGAGAAGGTTCTGCAGGAGAAGGTTCTGCAGGAGAAGGTTCTGCAGGAGAAAGGTTCTGCAGGAGAAAGGTTCTGCAGGAGAGGAGATGAGCTGCATTGTCATCATCCCCACTACATCATCATCATCTTCATCTTTACCATCATCATCATCACGACCACCATCATCATTCTCTTCCTCACCATCATCATCACCAGCATCGTCACCACCAGCATCATCATCATCATCACCATCTTCACCACTAGCATCATCATCATCGTCACCATCATCATCATCACCATCAGTCCGCCTGAATCCGTCTCTGATGAACTGACTAATCCAGCCTATGAAGGTAACCGCGGTAAATAAAGGAAAACTGTCTTTACAACTCAGCCAGTTGTGAGGGCTTCTATGGAAAAAACATAAGTTACTTATTAACATAAATAACTTTAAAACTTGCACTATGCACTAGGGCTGGATGATAAATAGATTTTATCGATTAATGCTCATTTGCAATTCTTAAAGGTTACATTTTTGTATTATTTGTCCAATGCGCCTTCATGAAAACTGTCCTGAAAGAGGAAATTATTTTGTTAAAAGCATGAAAGTTTGTTTAGGAACACATATTGTGAAAATACTCTAAAAAGGAAACTGTTTTACCCGAAGATGACGCACTTTAATTTATTTACTTACTATATTTTAATTTGAAGTTTATAATACCACAAGCAGCAAAGATTTTATGCTTTCTGGTTTACTATGGTGGGGCCTAACATTTGGTTTTGGCACGTTTTTAAAAGCTTAAAATTAGCTGCACTTTGAATTCAGATCAAAATCCACCTGGTATGTTTTAAAAAGTTAATAAAAATTATTTCACAAATTAGTTTTCGTGAAATCAAAGGTAAAACTTTAAATTGATTAATAGGATTTGATCAACTAAAACCATAGGTTTTATTGTTAAGCCACATTGCCCAGCCCTACTCAGTAGACGTGTTCTTGTTCTCGATCCGTACGGTTCCACAGAGAAACGATCACGTTTAGTTCTGTTTTCATCATCTAAAATATAAAACCTTTAAAGACTGTTGGTAGAACAAAAGTTCAAATTCAGTTCTTTGACAACCTTTCCTTTCTCCGTCTCAGCCAGAACTCTGAGAGAACACGCACACAGAACCGCCACATAGTACACAGAGGGCAGGGAGAACCAGAGCAGCATCTCTAACACCGGCAGCATCCTGGCAGCTGAGAACCGGTCATATGATCCACTGATCCACGTTTCCTCAGACTGCAGGGGAAAGAAACTGCTTCAGCATGACTACAACCTGGGGACATCACAGTAAACAGAGTTCTACGTTCTAAATAAAGAACACCAGAGGACAGCTGGGTTCCCTGACAATGTCACAGGAGAACTTTAGAGCCCCAGGTCACCTCAGGTCCAGAGAGAAGAAGAAGACCAGGAAACAAACAGCGGCCTGAGCAGCGCCCCCTGCTGCCTGGGAATAAGTCAGTGCAATAGTCCTGATCCAGAACCCTCTGATCCAGAACCCTCTGATCCAGAACCCTCTGATCCAGAACCACGTGATCCAGAACCCTCTGTGCCAGATCAGCTGGATCCAGTGCAACATGTTTCAGAACCGCCTGACCCAGGACCATCAGGCTCCTCTCCTGTGGAACCAACTCCCAGTTTTGGTCCGTGAGGCAGACACCCCGTCTACTTTTAAGACTAATCTTAAAACTTTCCTTTGTGACAAAGCTTCTAGTCAGAGTGGCTCATGTTACCCTGAGCTATCTCTATAGTTATGCTGCTATAGGCTTAGGCTGCTGGAGGACATCAGGGTCTAATTTTCTCACTCTGCTGAGTTCTCCTACTGCTCTCCACTTACACGTTATCTGCAGTTGTTTCAGCTTATAAACGCCTCCTGGTGCAAAGGTGTTCATGTCCAGTACACCTGAACCAAAACGAGGAATTACCTCCTTAGTATGGCGTGAAGCTCTGCTGGGCCTGGTTCAGGTGTTCTGGCCCAAAGAAACATCTAAAGCAAGCAGAAGATGTTTAATGGCCTAAAAAGGTTCCTGGACTTCTGCTTCCTCAGGTGATCTCTTTGTCAGAGCACAATGAAGGACGCGGTGAACTGGGTCAGAACCAAGAGACTCTGAAGTCATGGTCCAAATGACCAAATGGGCTGTGGTTCTCTACATGTCTGAGTGTAATCCACAATGTTCTCCACAGACTGAGGAACATAAAGGTCCAAGTTCTCACATAAACAGAATCCAAGTTCTTCATCTGAACAGGTTCTGACCCGATGAACCTGGAGGAAGGAGAGAAGTCTCCGAGTTCTGAAGGCAGATAATTACCTCACAACACACACACCTGAGGTTAGTGTGTGTTTAATCTGTGAGCTTCATTAAAAGCCTGACGAGACAGAACAAAGAGCTGACTGCACCTGAACACAACACCGCCACCGCCACACACACACACACACACACACACACACACACACACACACACACACACACACACACACACACACACACACACACAGCCTGTAAACACACTCTGAGGAAAAGGTAAAGTCCTGAATCAGCGACAGTCCTGGACCTGGACACAGCGGGTCATCAGGGAAGCTGTGTCTCTGTGTTTGTGTGTGTGTGTGTGTGTGTGTGTGTGTGTGTGTGTGTGTGTGTGTTGCTGAGTTAACAGTCGCGCTCTAATTACAGACTCTCTGCTCTCTGTCTTCATGGTTCAGTTTAAAGGAAGCTTCTGTGGTTTTCAGACTGGATCCAGGATCCTGCAGGAACCGGTGGGGGGAACAGATCCTGATTTAATCCCAGCGTTCCTGGGTGAAAACTCACCCGTGGGGCAGCATTTAGTTCAGAGCTGACTTCTCTCAGCTGCAGGCTGGTGTGTTTTAGCAGTGAAAGTAACAAACAGCTCAAATGACTCCAGGAAGATCCTGATCGGGGGGGGGGGGAACCCGACGTATCTAAGCCAGAACGTAGAGCTGGAGCAAGCAGAATACGGCCTGCAGACAACATGCCAACCTCTCTGCTTTAGATCAATACGCTGCTCCTTCACTACCCAGAATGCACCTGGACAGAGCGTCTGCTGAAATCAGGGAGTTTGCTGATCGCTCCAAGACCAGAACCCTGAAGGTAAAACCGGACCAGAATGGCCCAAAGTTCTGAGTCTGGAATCTTAAAGATTGAAGCTGTGAGGAAGACGTTTCCACCAGAAAAGCTTCAGCAGAAGTTAAAATGCAACAAAACTCAGACAGAGGAGAACTACAACCTCCAGCAGCCCCAGCAGCCGTTACCCTCGATGAGCGGGCGCTCTGCAGTTATCAGGGCGTGGTGGCCATCCTGGGCCGTGAAGTTTTAATTTCATTCTCTGCTGCTTCCCACTCAGACATTCACACACAAACACCAAGCAGCAGGGAGGGAGGAGTGGAAATCAAACGCACCCTGAGGCTGCACACCAGCGTCTGAAGCAGGGGGTCAAACTCCCGTCCTCAAACCTGTCCCTGGTCCCTGGTCCACCGCGCCTGAGCTAAAGAATCAGGTCATCAGCAGCACTCTGGAGAAGCTAATGCAGCCATTTGGCTCAGGGGGGAAGGACCAGGGACACGTCGAAGGGTCTACAGGGTCTGCATGAGCTTTACTCTGGATGCTTAAACCCTGGTCTAAACCCTGGTCTAAAATCAGGTCTAAGATCAGGTCTAACCAGTTTAAACCCTGGTCTAAAATCAGGTCTAACCAGTTTAAACCCGGGTCTAAAAAATCAAATCTAACCAGTTTAAACACAGATTTAAAGTCAGGTCTCAGCAGTTTCAACCCAGGTCTAAACCCAGGATTAAACCCTCTTCTAATGTAAAACAGCAAAGACTTCAGCTGCTTTCTGAACGAGTCAACAGAGTCAGCGACACGAAGGAAGCAGTAGCCTGAAACGACGTGTCTCCCCTGCTTTTAAAGCGGGTCTTTAGAACCGTGACAAGTTTCTGACCTGAGGACCGAAGGGTGCAGCCAGAGGTGTAGGGATGCCACAGATTGGCGACATTTAGGAGCCTGACCATATTAAGGCTCCTTGAAACAAATGTATACCTGGATATCATCAGCATAAAGGTGACAGGGGCTGATGTGCAACAAAAACCAGACTGGACCTAAAACTGATCCCTGAGGAACACCGTGTAGGTGGGGAAGCGCCTCAGACCTAACGTTTATAGGCATGGACCTGGTTCTGATTGTCTGCTATGAGGAAACACCAAAGCCAGCCTCCATCTCTGCAGCAGCAGTTTATGATTGACTGCATCACAGCCGGTCATAAACTGATGCAGCCGATCAGAAACTGACGCAGCCGGTCAGAAACTGATGCAGCCGGTCAGAAACTGAAGCAGCCGGTCAGAAACTGATGCAGCCGGTCTGAAACTGATGCAGCCGGTCATAAACTGATGCAGCCGGTCAGAAACTGACGCAGCCGGTCAGAAACTGATGCAGCCGGTCTGAAACTGATGCAGCCGGTCAGAAACTGATGCAGCCGGTCAGAAACTGAAGCAGCCGGTCAGAAACTGATGCAGCCGGTCAGAAACTGATGCAGCCAATCAGAAACTGATGCAGCCGGTCAGAAACTGATGCAGCCGGTCAGAAACTGAAGCAGCCGGTCAGAAACTGATGCAGCCGGTCAGAAACTGAAGCAGCCGGTCAGAAACTGAAGCAGCCGATCAGAAACTGAAGCAGCCGGTCAGAAACTGATGCAGCCGGTCAGAAACTGAAGCAGCCGATCAGAAACTGAAGCAGCCGGTCAGAAACTGATGCAGCCAATCAGAAACTGATGCAGCCGATCAGAAACTGATGCAGCCGGTCAGAAACTGATGCAGCCGGTCAGAAACTGATGCAGCCGGTCAGAAACTGATGCAGCTGGTCAGAAACTGAAGCAGCCGGTCAGAAACTGATGCAGCCGGTCAGAAACTGATGCAGCCGGTCAGAAACTGATGCAGCCAATCATAAACTGAAGCAGCCAATCATAAACTGATGCAGCCGATCAGAAACTGATGCAGCCAATCAGAAGCTGACGCAGCCGGTCATAAATTTATGCAGCCGGTCAGAAACTGAAGCAGCCGATCAGAAACTGAAGCAGCCGGTCAGAAACTGATGCAGCCAATCAGAAACTGATGCAGCCGATCAGAAACTGATGCAGCCGGTCAGAAACTGATGCAGCCGGTCAGAAACTGATGCAGCCGGTCAGAAACTGATGCAGCTGGTCAGAAACTGAAGCAGCCGGTCAGAAACTGATGCAGCCGGTCAGAAACTGATGCAGCCGGTCAGAAACTGATGCAGCCAATCATAAACTGAAGCAGCCAATCATAAACTGATGCAGCCGATCAGAAACTGATGCAGCCAATCAGAAGCTGACGCAGCCGGTCATAAATTTATGCAGCCGGTCAGAAACTGAAGCAGCCGATCAGAAACTGATGCAGCCGGTCAGAAACTGAAGCAGCCAATCAGAAGCTGACGCAGCCGGTCATAAACTGAAGCAGCCAATCAGAAACTGAAGCAGCCAATCAGAAGCTGACGCAGCCGGTCAGAAACTGAAGCAGCCAATCAGAAACTGAAGCAGACTCGTCCGCCTCCCAGGCTGCAGACGAGTCCAGCAGTTTTAACAGCGACCACCAGGCTAACCCTAAGCATCAACCTTCCTGGTTAATGGAGTCCAGACTGGTTTGCAATATAACAACATTTTTTAGAAACACCGTCTATTCTTTTCAACCTGTTTTCTTATATAAGTAAATTGTCAGATGTGATCAGGTTGATTCTAATGTGACAAGGTCAGCTGGTGGTGGTCAGATGATGTCACCATGCCTTAAAGAGAACAGTTATTTATCGAGCCATCAGTTATCGGAATAATTCCCCCTGAATGTACGTGAACTGAATAATAAACTATCATTTAATTATTATTAAGAATGCACTATTTACATATGGGAGTAGTGAATTAACATATTTACTGTGTGAAAGTGAGAATTAATGCAATAGATGTGAAGGTAATAGCTTATTGTGAATTATTTCTGATGACATCTATAATAATATTTAATTGTTGGGTGATTATTGTTTTTTCTTATGGACCAGGAAGACGAGCCGGTTCCAGTTCTGCCGACAGTTAACGAGGATCTTTTTAACAATAAACAATAAACCAGCAGCCATCCGCTTTTACAGAACCCAGACAGAACGTTCCAGTTCTGCTGCTCTGCTACCACCTTTTCCAGAACCTTAGAGAGAAAAGGTCATTTTGATCTGGACCTTTAGTCTCTGGGCTCAGCCGGGTCCAAATAAGGCTTTTTAAGGTGGAACGTACTGGTTCTTGTTTAAAGAGGTTAGAACCGGACCCAGAGGGACGAGAAAGAAGTGACTGAGCTGCAGGGTTCTAAAGGTAAAACAACCCAAACAGCAACGTTCCTTCAGATTGTACACATCTGGATCTGCCTCTGCAGCAGAACCTCGGCTCTCAGTTCTGTGTTTGGTTCCGCTGCAGCAAAGAAGGAACCTCCAACCCGTTCAATACACAGATCAATGTTCTGACTGGTTCTGATGGATTTACTAAACAGCAGAACTTTAAACCTGAGAATCAGTTCTGACGGATCAGCTCAACCTGGTTCTTCTGGGTTCTATTTGTCACTCACAGCAACTGGGCCCAATACCATGTGGATTGGTTCCGGTTCTGGTTTACACAGAGGAATAGAATCACTTTGTTCTGATCCGAGTTCTGCTGTGTAGGAGAACAGTCAGAACCGGGCTCTGCCAGTTTCATCTGATGAGATGAAACCAGAGAACCTTTTTCTCTTTCTCTCTGGCGGTTCTGCCAGGCTGGTTCTGAGACAGGAACCGAACTAGTTCTGCTGAGGAAGAGCGAACAAAGACTGCCGCTGCCTTCGGGGTCCAGGATCTGCCGCCTGGATCCCAGCTGGGAGGTCGACCGGAGCTCCAGAACCGCCGAACCGACGGACAGAGCAGAACAGAGGAGGAGGAAGAGGAGGGAGAGGAGGAAGAGGAGGGGGAGATTTTCCAGCTGGAAACTTGGATGCCAACAGTGAGAAACTCCCCTGTTCTCCCCGCAGCCCCTCCTCCTCCTCCCCCTGCTCCGGTTCTGACCCTCTCCAGAACCAGAACCCCCACCCGGTCCACTCACCTTTGAAGGTGTCCGCCCGGACTCCCCGAACCCCCAGCGCGAGCAGCAGGAGGGCGGCGGGCAGCAGCAAACTTCCAGCCCGCTCCATGTTCTGGGAAAAGTCCTGACAACTCCTCTTCCTCCTCCTTCTCCTCCTCCGCGGCTCTCCGGGACTTCCTGCGGCTCCGACACGCGCTCAGGGACTGCGGCGCGCGGACAGGTGAGCGCGCGGACAGGTGAGTTCAGCTCTTTGATCCTCCGGCTGGTTTCTGCGCACGAGACAGACAGACAGGGAGCGCGAGACACCGAGAGGGAGTAGCGAGCAGCTGGTGACGTCACGGGGGTCGAGAGACAGAAAGAGAGTCAGGGATGGGGGGGGCTCCGCCTCCTCCGGTTCTCCTCCTCGGGTTCTCCTCCTCGGGTTCTCCTCCAGTGTTCCTTACCTCCTGTTCTACGCGCAGGGAGTTCTGGTCTGTTGGCTGCGGTCCGTTTGGACCAGGAACCCGGTTCTGGTTCTCCTGGTGTCACTCAGACTAACCTTCTTAGGAATAAAGTTTTCTGGCAGGATTTAAGGCCCGCTGCGCTTTAATGTGAACTGACCCGGTTCTGGTCCGGTTCTGTCGGACCGGGTTGGGTTCTCACATGAATTCTTCTGTTTCCTGAACAAATCTGAACTTCAGGGATTTTCGGAGCTTGTGGGGCAGAACCGGAGCGACCTGCTGCCCCCTGCTGGCCGCCGGCGCTCACTGCGCCTGCGCGTCTCTTCGCTTTGTGACGTTTCTGAATGGGACACAAGTTCTTCGGCTCTTTTCTGACCTGCAGGGAGAACGTTCTCCTGTTCTACCAGACCTGCTGATGTGGGGAAACACTGCAGGAACCCAGACGCTTGCTGCGGTTCTGGTTCCGTTCTGTAAAGGAGCGTGTGGGCCGCTCAGCGAGGGGAACCAGACAAAGAGCTCCTTTCAGGGAGTCTGACTCTGGCGCCACCTGCTGGACCAGAACCGGCGCTAAGGCGTTCAGACCGGCTGGTATTCAGGTTTAAAATCAGAACCAGAACCACAACACAGAGGTGCTTTATTACCAGAGCTGATTCCCATCAGAACCGGATACATTTTAAACAATAATGTCCATAAATGTTTTCTCTTATTTCAACAGATAGTTTGTGTTTGGTACCGTTAGAACCCTCCACCCATCTGAGGACAGCATAACTGCTTATAGATGTCAAGGTTATAAGTGCATTTTATTAAAATAAAAAAACAGAAACTCTCCATTTAACACAGAACCTTTAAACCTTCAGCTCGGTTCCAGGTTCTGTCTGCCTCATAAACAGCTGAGAGGTTCTGACCGGTTCTGGGCTCCTAGGACCTGTAGCCAGGGGGGACCAGTGGAGCTGTTGGTGGACACCGACGGTGATCCGGTTGGTTCTGGGGGCTCCTGAAGGAACAGGCAGGTTCCCAGTACCAACGAGCACTGCAGCAGCTCAGAGAGAATCTGGAGGGCTTTGGTTCCCCTCAGGGGGGTGTAGGGTTAGAGGGAAGCTGTTGGGTTTTGGGCCGGGTGGACGTCCCGTTTCCACGTCCTCCACTGAGGAGTGAGAGTCTGAGGACTTGGAGGAAAGAACGTTCCTGAGGTAGTCCATGTTCTCAGTGGCAGGGCCAGGATGATGAAGGCTCTGGGGGACCGTCATGGCTGACACATCTTCAGGGACCGGGTCAGAGACCGGGTCAGGGACCGGGTCAGAGACCGGGTCAGGGACCGGGTCAGAGACCGGGTCAGTAATGAAGAACTTGGAACATGACAAACTGCAACAAACACTTAAAGCTGTTTAAAATCCTGATGCCTTCAAATGAGAGATCAGCTTGAGTTTACAACAGAGGCAGAGAACACAGACGCACGATTCAGTGCATCTAGAGAGAAATATACAGAGAAATATACAGAAATTATGATTATATCAGGTCAGCAGGGCATGTAGAATGAACTCAGTGTTTCTAGATCCCTTTCCAAGCAGAAGTTACGTTTACATGGACTAGACTTATTTTGGCCGTTTAAAACAGGCAGAACAACAACACATAAACTCTCCTGTTTTATTCTGATGTCTTTGGAGAAAACCGGGAGTGACGGTTGACCAATAAGGAGCGAGCATCGATCTGTAAGATCATCAGCATTCAGGGAAATGGAGACGTGTATGACAAGGACCGGTCCAAGGAACGCCACAGGTCCGACCGGCTGCCTCATAGATGGCTGGATCCCATCAGTCAGAGGAGAACCGGTGGAGAACAACGTCAGAGATCTGATTGTCTAAGCCTGCAGAACTAAAGTCGTTTGATCACCTGTGGAACCAGGAGGGTGCTCTCTCAAACCCAGAACACACGAGGTACCGAGACAGTTCTCTTAATGTTCTGGGGGATAGTGATCGCCCCAAACTGAAGCCCATTTCAGCAAACCAGGTAGAACATTAAAATGATGTAAAGAACCTCGGCCAGAACATCATGAACATCAGTCAGGAGCTCCGCCCCCTTTCAACACCTGACCCTCAGGTGGGTAAAAATACTGCCTTCATGTTTGAAGTGGGTTTCTCAACAGCACACCATGGCCCCGCCCCTTTTCTCATCAGCATACAATGACCCCGTCCCTTCCTCTTCAATACACCATGGCCCCGCCCCTTTTCTCATCAGCACACTATGTCTCCGCCCCTTTTCCAATCAGCACACAATGGTCCCGCCCTTTTTCTCATCAGCAAACTATGACCCCGCCCCTTTTCTCATCAGCACACAATGGCCCCGCCCCTTTCCCATCAGCACACCGTTGCCCCGCCCCTTTCCTCATCAGCATACCGTGGCTCCGCCCCTTATTCCCCTCCAGCTCTCAGGTAGCTGTAGAGGGCACTCAGCCCCCCCTCCATCACCTCCTTCAGAGGCTTCAGCAGCGGGTTGTGGATGATATGGAGTCCTTTATCCAGAGGGTGGCAGGCCAGCTTCTCCAGGCGGGACAGCTGGTGCATCTCCTGCACACATCATCATCATCATCATCATCATCATCATCATCATCATCATCATCATCCTCATCATCATCATCATCATCATCATCATCATCATCATTCTCATCCTCATCATCCTCATCATCATCATCATCATCATCATCCTCATCATCATCATCATCATCATCATCATCATCCTCATCCTCATCCTCATCCTCATCATCCTCATCAACATCCTCATCATCATCATCATCCTCATCCTCATCCTCATCCTCATCCTCATCCTCATCATCATCATCATCATCCTCATCATCCTCATCAACATCCTCATCATCATCCTCATCATCCTCATCAACATCCTCATCATCATCATCATCATCCTCATCATCCTCATCAACATCCTCCTCATCATCATCATCATCATCATCATCATCATCATCATCATCCTCATCATCCTCATCAACATCCTCATCATCATCATCATCCTCATCATCCTCATCAACATCCTCATCATCATCATCATCATCATCATCATCCTCATCATCCTCATCAACATCCTCCTCATCATCATCATCATCATCATCATCCTCATCATCCTCATCATCCTCATCATCATCATCATCATCATCTCCATCTGGTTACTGGTTCATCTGCTCACCTGAGGAACATCCTTGATGTCATTAAAGTCCAGATTCAGCAGCTCCAACCTGCAGGGAGTCAGAAGTTTCATGTTTTGAAGGAACAGTGTTCAAGAAGTTTTGTTGTTTGCTGACGATTATTTATTTAATTCAATATCTAAAGAGAATTCTTCAAACAAAAAGACATCCAACCCAGCATCACCAGGGGATCTGGATCTACCTGGTGAGCTGTTACCTGGTGAGATGTTACCTTGTCAGATGTTACCTGGTGAGCTGTTACCTGGTAAGGTGTTACCTGGTGAGATGTTACCTGGTAAGGTGTTACCTGGTGAGATGTTACCTGGTAAGATGTTACCTGGTAAGATGTTACCTGGTTAGTTCTTACCGGGTGAGATGTTACCTGGTAAGCTGTTACCTGGTGAGGTGTTACCTGGTAAGATGTTACCTGGTTAGTTCTTACCTGGTGAGATGTTACCTGGTAAGCTGTTACCTGGTGAGGCGTTACCTGGTGAGATGTTACCTGGTAAGATGTTACCTGGTAAGATGTTACCTGGTTAGTTCTTACCTGGTGAGATGTTACCTGGTAAGCTGTTACCTGGTGAGGTGTTACCTTGTAAGGTGTTACCTGGTGAGGTGTTACCTGGTAAGATGTTACCCGGTGAGCTGTTACCTGGTGAGGTGTTACCTGTTGAGATGTTACCTGGTAAGATGTTACCTGGTAAGATGTTACCTGGTTAGTTCTTACCTGGTGAGATGTTACCTGGTAAGCTGTTACCTGGTGAGGTGTTACCTGGTGAGGTGTTACCTGGTGAGATGTTACCTGGTAAGCTGTTACCTGGTGAGGCGTTACCTGGTGAGGTGTTACCTGGTGAGGTGTTACCTTGTAAGGTGTTACCTGGTGAGGTGTTACCTGGTAAGGTGTTACCTGGTGAGATGTTACCTGGTAAGATGTTACCTGGTGAGGCGTTACCTGTTGAGATCTTACACCTGGTAAGGTGTTACCTGGTAAGATGTTACCCGGTGAGCTGTTATCTGGTGAGGTGTTACCTGTTGAGATCTTACACCTGGTAAGGTGTTACCTGGTGAGATGTTACCTGGTTAGTTCTAACCTGGTGAGATGTTACCTGGTAAGCTGTTACCTGGTGAGGCGTTACCTGGTGAGGCGTTACCTGGTGAGGCGTTACCTTGTAAGGTGTTACCTGGTGAGGTGTTACCTGGTGAGGTGTTACTTTGTAAGGTGTTACCTGGTGAGGTGTTACCTGGTGAGCTGTTACCTTGTAAGGTGTTACCTGGTGAGATGTTACCTGGTAAGCTGTTACCTGGTGAGGCGTTACCTGGTGAGGCGTTACCTGGTGAGGCGTTACCTTGTAAGGTGTTACCTGGTGAGGTGTTACCTGGTGAGGTGTTACTTTGTAAGGTGTTACCTGGTGAGGCGTTACCTGGTGAGGAAGCAGAGGGTTCTAGGCAGAGAATGGAGGCTGTTTCCCTCCATGATGAGGATCTTGAGCTCTACCAGAGCCTGGATGTTCTCAGCCAGGTTCTCCAGACGGTTACAGGACAGATCTAGGAACACCTGGAGAAGCACAGCAGAAGAGTGGATCACCTGTCTGTCGTTGAGTTGGCTTTGGCTGCTCTCCGGCTGATGAGGACGCACCAAGGCCTTCATGCTGTAGACACAGCCTGGAACATGAGCAATGAGGTTGTGGCTGAGGTTGAGCTTCCGCAATCTGGTCAGGTTGGAGAGAGAAGACGGCAGTGAGGACAGCTGGTTGTTGGCCAGACTCAGAACCTGAAACCGTGGACAGATGGAGGAGAAGGTCACAGAGGCGGAGCCATGAACCCTGGAGGTGTTGGATGGACCTTTGGAGAAATGACAACGTCTTCCTTGTGGAGATGATCAACAACACTGCAGTCTAGAGCTTCAGGTCCAACCCCTTCCTGCTCAAACTGACCTTGGTGCTTCTAAATCAAACAAAAACTGAAACAAACCTGCGTGAGAAAATCTAAAACGGTTGAATTCTGAACCAGAAATTCATCAAGTTGTGTCCAGATCTCGTCGCAGAGGGCTGTAGAACATCAGAGCTGCTCAGTCTGGACTATAGAGAACATGCAGAGAAGAGGCGGTACCTCCAGCTGTGTGCAGGCTCCCAGCTCCTCAGGAACTTCACTCAGTCGGTTTCTGTAGACGAACAGAACCCGCAGTCTCCTCAGCTGTCCTATTTCTGCCGGCAGGCTGCTGAGCTGCAAACAGCAGCGACACAGAGGCTGAGCAGGCGGCACTCACACCACAACGTCACGGCCACTGCTGACAGGAAGCTGAGACCAGGAGCAAACATCTGAGAGGTTCTCACGCCATGCAGAACCTGCAACTTCTCCCTCGGCTCCTGCTTAGAGCCTCAGCTTAAAAACTCAGGTTAGTCAGCGGTGAGGTGCAGCTGGTCGCCTGCAGAGGGCGCTCTCTCTGTTGCTGCAGGGACGGGGCAGGAAGTGAATCCTGGTGGAGAGCTGAGGAATTGGAACCACTGAGCTATATTATACACTGGAGTGCTGATTTTGCCGAAAAACTGAAGTCACTGGCCGCCATCTTGCTACTCCCTACTCTCCCAGAATCCCACAGGATTTGGTTGCAACAACAAGCAGTTTTCTGGCTGAGTGAAAACGTTTCACAGGTAATTCTACAGTCAGTGGATGTAGTAACACTATCAACTACTAGGAAATTAGGTGCTGAAATATTTTACATGTTATTCATATTAAATATATATATATGTCTATATAAGTATGTGTTTATGTATATATGTATATATATGTATACACATATGTAAATATATGTTTTTGTATATTGTTATTTATATATTTAAAAATGTTAAATACATATATTTAAATGAATAAAATGCAAAATATTTCAGCACATGACTTTCTCATTACGTGATAGTTTTAGAACATAACATAAAAGTATATGGCATTTCAGATTTTAAAAGTCTTAAGCCCCCCCTGAACATGAGAAAATCCTCGTTATTCGATGCTGTAGCGCACATATTCCCTAGTTACTGGGGGGAAATAGGGAGTACCAATATGGCGGCTGGTGGCTTCAAAGCGACTCGTTCAAACAGCCGGTGATTAGCACTCCAGTGTATTATATAGCTCAGTGATTGGAACCTGCAGACACAGCTGCTGCCTTGCTCATGGGCATACTGGTTCACAGCAGAACCTGAAACCCTGCAGATGGTTTCAGGTTCACCGTCAGAACCAGAGACTTATACAGATCTTTTTCTTCTCAGTAAAATGCTGCATTATGGGTAGTGTAGTATCTGGAGCTCATGCATCTGCTGCTCGGAATCTAACTACGTTATGGAGGTGTCCATCTCCACTGACCTCACACAGGTTCTGACCCGATGCATGCTGAAGGAGCGGGCTCACCTGGTTCCCCCAGAGGTTCAGGACCACCAGGTTGGACAGCAGAGCCAGCTGAGGCGGCAGAACCTTCAGACTGTTGAGGGACAGGTTCAGCTTCTCCAGCTCCAGCAGCTCCCACAGCTCAGCTGGAACGTCCTGGAGGAGTTAGAGGAACATGGAGAAAAGGTTCTACTGAGGATCCTCAGAACACTTGATCTGTTCAATAAAACCATTATTAACCCATCTTTGGTTCTGGTGGATCTACGGTACCTTCAGTCCACGGCGTGCCAGGCTCAGGACGTTGTATCCAGACTGTCTGACGGCAAATCTCCGGATTTTATCTGCTGATGCCAGACTGTCCTCCCTTCCCAGGCTCCGCCTCTTCTCCTCCTTCTGCTCCTCCCTGCACACTCTTCCTCCCATCTCCTCCTCCTCCTCCTCCTCCAGATGCTGCTCCTGGAACCTTCACCCGGAACCAGGCTGATCTCAGACCCTTCGGTTTGCACTATTATCCTGAAAGCACCCAGCCACCTCCGGGACCCTCGAGATGTTCCTCCAGCTCCAGATGTTCCTCCAGCTCCAGATGTTTCTCTACCTTCAGATGTTCCTCCAGCTCCAGATGTTCCTCCAGCTCCAGATGTTTCTCTACCTTCAGATGTTCCTCCAGCTCCAGATGTTCCTCCAGCTCCAGATGTTCCTCTATCTTCAGATGGTGTGTTGGAACCGTCTCTAAGCCAGATGTTGGTGTCCTCTTGTTTGGAGCGTCCAGCCAAGGAGGATGCTAGAGGTCCAGGTTTGTGATGTTACTGCACGGCCCACATGTTCATGGATCCAGATGTTCCTCCGCTCAGGAACCTGCAGTGGTTCTGTTTACCTGCAGGTGAAGAGCAAAGAGGCGGAACAGTCTGTCAGCCGCATGTTCTGTGACGTTTGGGTGTATTATTGTGCGTAAGGTCTTGCCGTACAGAGTTGGTTGTTACTTTCATTTTCTTTAAAACTTTATTTTCCAGGACAATCCCACTCAGGTGGAACCTCTTTTTAAAGGAGTTCTGCCAAAATAAGCAGCGGCAATTCAGTCAAGTTACAGCTGGACACAAAAATCCGGCAGAATCATCAGAATCTGGAACCCAAAACTAAAAGCACATGAAGATCTGACGTTAGGATCGTCTCCGTATCGATTTAATTCAATTTCAATTCAATTTTATTTATATAGCGCTAATTCATGAAACATGTCATCTCAAGGCACTTTACAAAATCAAGTTCAATCATATTATACAGATTGGGTCAGATTATACAGATTGGTCAAAAATGTCCTATATAAGGAAACCAGTTGATTGCATCAAAGTCCCGACAAGCAGCATTCACTCCTGGGGAAGCGTAGAGCCACAGGAAGAGTCATCTGCATTGTACATGGCTTTGCTGCAATCCCTCATACTGAGCAAGCATGAAGCGACAGTGGAAAGAAAAACCACCCATTAACGGGAAGAAAAACCTCCAGCAGAACCAGGCTCAGTATGAACGGTCATCTGCCTCGACCGACTGGGGTTACAGAAGACAGAACAGAGACACAACAAGAGAAACAAAAAAGCACAGAAGCTCACATTGATCTAGTAATCTGTTCTACATTAGATGGTAGTAGCGGGTGATCTGTCTTCTCTGGATGATGTCACAGTTAACAGAACGCCAGACCAGGTGTACCTACTATGAAGAAAAAGAGAGAGAGAGCAAAAAGTTAAAAGCTGAAATGACTGTCGTCATTTTAATGTAATACAATGCAAAACTGGAGAACAGTAGAAATCAGTAGAGTGAGAATTAGACCCTGATGTCCTCCAGCAGCCTAAGCCTATAGCAGCATAACTATAGAGATAGCTCAGGGTATGAGCCACTCTAACTATAAGCTTTGTCACAAAGGAAAGTTTTAAGATTAGTCTTAAAAGTAGACGGGGTGTCTGCCTCACGGACCAAAACTGGGAGTTGGTTCCACAGGAGAGGAGCCTGATAGCTAAAGGATCTGCCTCCCATTCTACTTTTAGAGACTCTAGGAACCACCAGCAGACCTGCAGTCTGAGAGCGAAGGGCTCTGTTAGGAACATACGGGGTAATCAGAGCTCTGATATATGATGGAGCTTGATTATTAAGGGCTTTATACGTTAGAAGGAGAATTTTAAATTCTATTCTTGATTTAACAGGAAGCCAATGAAGGGAAGCTAAAACAGGAGAAATATGATCCCTCTTGTTGATTTTCATCAGAACTCTTGTTGCAGCATTTTGGATCAGCTGAAGGCTTTGAACTGCATTTTGTGGACTTCCTGATAGTAAAGAATTACAATAGTCCAGCCTTGAAGTAACAAATGCATGGACTAGTTTTTCAGCATCACTCCTGGACAGAATGTTTCTAATTTTGGCGATATTCCGGAGGTGAAAAAAGGAAACTCTGGAAATCTGTTTAATATGGGATTTAAATGACATGTCTTGGTCAAAAATAACACCAAGATTTTTAACTTTATTACCAGAGGCCAAGTTAATGCCATCCAGATTAAGTGATTGATTAAGAACTTTATTTTTTGAAGACTCTGGCCCAAAGATTAGAACTTCTGTCTTGTTTGAATTTAAATGCAGGAAATTTAAAGTCATCCAGCTTTTGATGTCATCAAGACATGACTGCAGTCGAAGTAACTGATTGGATTCATCAGGATTTATGGATAAATATAGCTGAGTGTCATCAGCATAACAGTGGAAATTAATCCCATGCTGTCTGATTTTTGCCAATCGGTAGCATATATATAGTAAATAGAATTGGTCCAAGGACTGAACCCTGTGGTACTCCACAGGTGACCCTAGAGTTTGAGGAAGATTTATTATTAACATGAACAAACTGGAATCTGTCCGACAGATTCAATTCAATTCAATTCAATTTTATTTATATAGCGCCAATTCATGAAACATGTCATCTCAAGGCACTTTACAAAGATCAGATTTAAACCAGCCTAATGCTTTCCCCTTAATCCCTACAGTATGCTCAAGTCTTTGTAGGAGAATATTGTGATCAACTGTATCAAATGCAGCACTGAGATCTAACAGGACAAGTATAGACACAAGTCCATTATCTGAGGCCATGAGAATATCATTAGTGACCTTCACCAGAGCTGCTTCAGTGCTATGATGAGCTCTAAAGCCTGACTGAAACTCCTCAAGTAGGTCATTACTTTGTAAATGTTCACATAGTTGATTAGCAACTACTTTCTCAAGAATTTTAGATAAGAAAAGAATATTAGATATAGGTCTGTAATTTACTAACTCATCTTGATCAAGAGATGGTTTCTTAAGTAAAGGTTTAATAACAGCTACTTTAAAAACCTGTGGTACATATCCATTTACCAAGGATAGATTAATCATGTCTAAAATTGGACCACTGATCAGAGGGAATAACTCCTTAAACAACTTGGTTGGGATTGGGTCTAACATACAGGTAGAAGGTTTAGATGAAGCTAAAATTTTAGATAGCTCAGAAAGCTCTACTGCTTTTAAACAGTTCAGACACTGCGCAGGTTCTAAGGATTCCTCCAATGCTGCCTCACTTACTGAGGACGAGGTAATCATGTTTGGGAGGATGCCAATTATTTTATTTTTAATGGAATCAATTTTATTTATGAAGAATCCCATAAAATCATTACTTCTAAGAGCTAAGGGAATGGATGGATCAACAGAGCTGTGGCTCTGGGTAAGTTTGGCAACTGTACTGAAGAGAAATCTAGGATTATTCTTATTCTCCTCAATTAATGATGAAAAATATGCTGCTCTAACTCTGCGAAGGGTCTTGTTATACAACAATAGACTGTCCCCCCAGATTAGGTAGGATTCCTCTTGGTGTGTAGAGCGCCATTTTCTCTCCAATTTCACACATTGTGCTTCAAGGAACGCAGCTCTGAATTAAACCAAGGAGCCAGCTTCCTGTGAATAATCACCTTCTTTTTCAAGGGAGCTACATTGTCTAATGCAGAACGCAATGACGAAGTCATACCGTTTAACAAAGACATCTATTTGTGAATTGGAAGAAACAACATTGCTGCCATCTACAGGGCATTTCTGCAATACGGAGGATATTAAAAAGGGGACAGACTCTTTAAGTTTTGATACAGCATTATCCGATAAAGATCTACTATAATGGAACCCTCTTTTGGGGGTGGATAATTCAGATTAAACTCAAATGTTATTAAAAAATGATCAGATAGGACAGGGTTGTGAGGAAATACTGTTAATTCTTCACAATCAATGCCATATGTCAGCACAAGGTCTAAAGTATGGAGCCGAGAGTGCGTCGGTTTATGCACATTTTGAGCAAAACCAATTGAATCTAGGATAGTTTTAAAGGCTACACTAAGGTTATCACATTCAGTGTCAACATGGATGTTAAAATCACCCACTATAATAGCCTTATCAGTATTTAACACCAAATCAGATAAGAAATCTGACAACTCATCTAAAAACTGAGTGTAAGGGCCTGGTGGACGATACAAAACAACAAACAGAAGAGGTTTTATTGCTTTGCAGTTTGGATGAGGGAAACTGAGGGTTAAATGTTCAAAAGAACTGTAATTATTAGTTGGCCTGGGACTAATTAATAAATCAGACTGAAAGATAGTTGCCACTCCTCCTCCTCTTCCCACAGATCTGGGAATGTGGAAATTTGAATAACTGGAGGGAGTTGACTCATTTATACTAACGTAGTCCTCTTGTAGCCAGGTTTCTGTGAGACAAAACAAATCAATCTGATTATCAGAAATCAATTCATTAACTAACAAAGTCTTTGGAGGGAGAGACCTTATATTTAATAGACCACATTTAATTCTTTTATTTTTTGGTTCAAAGTGATCTGTATGGATTTTTATTAGATTTTTATGATTTGTTCCTTTTAGATCAGTTTTTGATCTGTTAAGTTTTGGCCGTGGGAAAGACACCGTCTCAATAGGATAATGGGTGGGTAACAGTACAGAAGCTGCAGAGAGGTGTGTTAAACTACGGCTCTGCTTCCTGGTCTGGACCCTGGGTTGTCAGCATTTAGGAGAACTAATAAATCTGGCCAGATTCCTAGAAAGAAGAGCTGCACCCTCCAAAGTAGGATGGATGCCGTCTCTCCGGATCAGACCAGGTTTTCCCCAGAAAGCCTAGAAAAATATTGTCTTGATTTCCACTCATTCTGGGGAATAATTCATGCAAAGGTCCAGAATAAGCAGAACCTTTGTACCCAGCTCGGTCCAGAATAAGCAGAACCTTTCTACCCAGCTGAGTCCAGAATAACCAAAACCTTTCTACCCAGCTCAGTTCAGAACAACCAGAACCTTTCTACCCAGCTCGGTCCAGAATAAGCAGAACCTTTCTAGCCAGCTCAATCCAGAACAACCAGAACCTTTGTACCCAGCTCAGTCCAGAACAACCAGAACCTTTGTACCCAGCTCGGTCCAGAACAACCCGAACCTTTCTACCCAGCTGAGTCCAGAATAACCAGAACCTTTCTACCCAGCTCGGTCCAGAATAAGCAGAACCTTTCTACCCAGCTCAATCCAGAACAACCAGAACCTTTGTACCCAGCTGAGTCCAGAATAAGCAGAACCTTTCTCTGCAGCTCAGTCCAGAACAATCAGAACCTTTCTACCCAGCTCAGGCCGGGCAGATGGAGATGAAAGCAGCAGGAAGTCCTGTGATCAGAGAGAGGAGGGAACCTTTCTGGGTTATTAGGTAACACAAAGGCAGCGACCCGTGGTGCCTTAGGGTTTAACACACTGGTCCGTTCAGTGGCCAGAACCGGCCGGCCCACACGGCAGTAGAACTTGCTGTGCAGTGAAGTTCACATTAAGGGCTGCTGTGACTGGAAGGCCAGTTTGTCTGCAGCACCTTTCAGGACAAAGACGATCCACAGTGCTGTACATGAACAGAAACCATAGAGAGGAACGTTGCAGCAGGTACGGATATACGCCGGACCACAAACTTCATCTAATGATGTTCCAGGGAATCATTGACGTTAACATTAACCATTAATGTTACATAGAACATTAACGTTCAGAACCAGCTCTGAACAAACTGCTTTTAACGTTCAGCACTTTTACAGTATTCTGGCAGTTTATTCCAGGAACTAAATAATAATAATAATTAATAATAAAAATAATAACTTTATTTATCTCACAATGGAGAAATTCACTTCTGCATCTTAACCCATCACCCTAGCAGGAGCAGTGGGCTGCCATGTGCGGCGCTCGGGGAGCAATCTGGGGTTAAGGGTCTTGCTCAGGGACCCAGAGTGCAGGCAGTGGGAATCGAACCGGGTACTTGCATCCTTCTCAGAGAGCAAGCGCGCTGCTCTGACCACTAGACCACCACTCCCCCAATGCTGCTTTATAGACTAACAGAAGGATTTTAAAGTCTATTCTCTGAGATCCAGGGAGCCATGGAAGGACTTCAGAACCGGGTCCATGTTCTCTACGTTCTTAGTCTTAGTGAGGACTTCAGAACCGGGTCCATGTTCTCTACGTTCTTAGTCTTAGTGGAAGGACTTCAGAACCGGGTCCATGTTCTCTACGTTCTTAGTCTTAGTGAGGACTTCAGAACCGGGTCCATGTTCTCTATGTTCTTAGTCTTAGTGGGGACTTCAGAACCGGGTCCATGTTCTCTACGTTCTTAGTCTTAGTGGAAGGACTTCAGAACCGGGTCCATGTTCTCTACGTTCTTAGTCTTAGTGGAAGGACTTCAGAACCGGGTCCATGTTCTCTACGTTCTTAGTCTTAGTGAGGACTTCAGAACCGGGTCCATGTTCTCTACGTTCTTAGTCTTAGTGAGGACTTCAGAACCGGGTCCATGTTCTCTACGTTCTTAGTCTTAGTGAGGACTTTAGAACCGGGTCCATGTTCTCTACGTTCTTAGTCTTAGTGGAAGGACTTCAGAACCGGGTCCATGTTCTCTACGTTCTTAGTTTTAGTGAGGACTTCAGAACCGGGTCCATGTTCTCTACGTTCTTAGTCTTAGTGGAAGGACTTCAGAACTGGGTCCATGTTCTCTACGTTCTTAGTCTTGGTGAGGACTTCAGAACTGGGTCCATGTTCTCTACGTTCTTAGTCTTAGTGAGGACTTCAGAACCGGGTCCATGCTCTCTACGTTCTTAGTCTTAGTGAGGACTTTAGAACCGGGTCCATGTTCTCTACTTTTTACCAATGACAGTTAGAGAAGGTACCGCCTAAGGAGTGTCTTAAAGAACCGTTCCTTGGTCAGCAAACCAGACATTATAACATGGGTTGTGTTATATTGTCTGTTCTGTGTTTGACGGCGTGGTTTTAGCCAAAGCTGACAGATGAACAGCACATGATCTTTTTAAATGACGAGATTAAATGTACTTAAATTATATTTAAATGTAGCTAGAACCTGGTGGTGAACTGAGGTTCTGTGTAACGTCAGTCAGACGCGTCAAAGATCAGCCAGACCTTCATCAGAACCTGAAGAACTTCATGCAGGTTCTTTCTGACACTTTAAGACCCAAACATCCATAAGGCTTTCCTACCTGAAGAACCGGCGTGGAAATGGAGAACGCTGAGGAACATCTGAGCTGATCAGATCGCTGCTGACTTCACTCCAGGTCTGCTCTTCTGGAGACCGGACCGGTTCTGTGTGTTTACAGAGAGATCTATTTCAGGAGAACAGCTGATGGAAACAGAGACAGCTGCTGCTGTCTGTCTGGGGGATGGCAACGTGAAGCAGTCAGAGATTAACAGCAATATGTAGGTTCCTCAGAAGGAGGTCATATTTTCACCATGTCATTTTTCACCAAGTCATATTTTCACCAAGTCATTTTTCACCAGGTCAAATTTTCACCAAATCATTTTTCACCATGTCATATTTCACCAGGTCATATTTTCACCAAGTCATATTTTCACCATGTCATTTTTCACCAGGTCATATTTTCACCATGTCATTTTTCATCAGGTCATTTTTCACCATGTCATATTTCACCATGTCATTTTTCACAAGGTCAAATTTTCATCATGTCATTTTTCACAAGGTCATATTTTCACCAGGTCATATTTTCACCATGTAATTTTTCACCACGTCATATTTTTCACCATGTCATATTTTCATATTTTCACCAGGTCATATTTCACCATGTCATTTTTCAAAAGGTCATATTTTCACCAGGTCATATTTTCACCATGTAATTTTTCACCATGTCATTTTTCACCACGTCATATTTTTCACCATGTCATATTTTCATATTTTCACCAGGTCATATTTCACCATGTCATTTTTTACAAGGTCAAATTTTCACCATGTCCTTTTTCTTTTTTCTTTTTTTTTTTTTTTTTTCTTTTTTTTTTTTTTTTTTTTCTTACAAAAAGTGAAAGAAAAAAAAAAAAAAAAAAAAAAAAAAAAAAAAAAAAGAGTAGAGGTGAAAGAAAGAGGAGATAAAAGGAAGAGAATGATAAAATGTCCTCTGTCTGCTCCATCACCTGGAAAGAGACACAAAAAGAACAGCACAACCAACAGACATAAAGCAACAGATACACTCGAATAACACCTAGATGCCATTGCTAAATCATATATATTATTATGTAAGCTGACATGTGTAATGTGATATTTGAAAAAAGAAAGTGACACAACATAAATAAATAAATAAATAAATTATAAGATTACTGTATATAAGTGAACACTTAATACCTGGGACCCAGCACCAGTGGGAGATGTGAAAGTGCACTAGTTTAGGTGAAGATTATCCAGAAATAGCTTGATAGTGATTGTGGAGAACCGAAGACCCACCTTCCCCGAGCACAGAGGCAGGCGTCAGGGGACCCGTAGCCCCGGACTCCCAAAGGGGTCCCTAAAGCAGGTCGCCCAGGAGGGGCCGACACAGGATATCTGCAACCCCCCCCCCAAGGAAGGAGCAGAGACGACCCCGAGGAAATCCCCCAGCCACCGCAATGCCGACACCCTCAAGAGCCGCGGAGACGAGCCCGTGGGCTCCGCCGGCAGCCAGCCCCGCTGAAGTGGTCCCGGCCATGGGCCCTGAGGGCCAGAGGCCCCAGGGGCGCCCCGACCCCGCGACGAGGGCCCCGGCCGCCCCCCGGGGGGCCAGGCCCCGCGAAGAGGCCGCCAGGAGCGGGCCGGCGCACGCCCGGGAACCCGCCCCAAACCCGAAGCCAACTAATGCGCCAGGGGGCCAAGGCGCCCGCCAACGAAGTGGAGGAGGGCAGGACGTGGGGGAATGGGCTCCGCACCTATCGGAGACTTGAGATGTCCATGTCCTTTTTCAAAAGGTCATATTTTCACCAGGTCATCTTTTCACCACGTCATATTTTCACCACGTCATATTTTTCACAATGTCATATTTTCACCAGGTCATATTTTCACCATGTAATTTTTCACCATGTCATATTTTCACGTCATTTTTCACAAGGTCAAATTTTCACCAGGTCATATTTTCACACTGCATGTCCAAAAACAAGCTCATTTGGACTAAATCCAATGCACTCCTGCACCACCTCCCGAGCAGCCAACAAAAGCCACGCTAAGCCATCCTCCCAGTCCTGGTTTAGCTCCACACAATAGCTACGCAGCAAGGATTTCAAGGTCTGGTGAAATCGCTCAAGAACACCTTGACTCTGAGCATGATATGCAGAAGCCTGGTTATGTTTTACATGCAACGCTTTCAAGACCTGAGCAAACAAGTGAGAAGAAAAGTTTGAACCTTGATCAGATAGGATCACCTTTGGAATGCCAAAGATAGAAATAAACTGAGTCAGAGCCTTCACCACAGACCTAGCAGTAATGGTACGAAGTGGATAAGCAGCCGGATATCTTGTGGTCTGACACATTATTGTCAGCAAGTAGTTACTCCCAGCCTTAGAACGGGGCAAAGGACCGACACGATCAATAATGAGATGTTCAAATGGTTGCATAATTACGGGAATGGGATACAAAGGAACCGGTTTAATACTCTGGTTAGGCTTTCCTGCTATCTGACAGGTATGACAGGTTCTGATATATTCAGACACATCCATTTTTAACCGGGGCCAGAAAAAGTAACGCAAAATATATTTATACGTCTTCCGGACCCCCAGATGCCCCAACCGATCATGAGAGGTTACCAACACCTGAGTGCGAAACTTAGCCGGGACCACAACCTGCCAGAGTGGATCACCCATATAATATTCTCCATGTGCCAACCAGCATTCCATCCTTCAGCACGTACCCACTTGCAACACTCTCCACATCAGTGACAACCTGGTCAAACAAGTGTTGAAGAGAAGGATCCCCTCTCTGTTCCGCTATCAGGTCACTGCGAGAAACAGATAAAAGAGAGTCAGGGATATCCATAGCACTTTCTCCTGGTACCCCACCCTCAGGGGCAGAAACCAACTCCGGCTCAGCACGGCACATAGCTCGTGTCACCGCACAGGCTGTAAAAATTCCAGGAAAACACCGGGCACTCTCATCTGGCTCTCTGGAAACAGGTGAAGATGTCACTATAGGTGAAGGTGGTGGACAATCAGCCCACACCTGGCTTCCAGCAAGATCGTTACTAAGAATAATGTCCACCCCCTCCAGAGGAAGAGCAGGGCGCACCCCCATGACAACCTCTCCCTGAACCAACCCACAGTTCAATGACAGTTTATGCAGTGGAACTGGTAGTACCATTAGCCCCATTCCCCGCATCAAAACATGATCTCCCGTGCTGGATTTTTCAGAAAAGGGCAATACAGAGCTAACAATATACGAATGAAATGCTCCAGTATCCCTCAAAATCTTCACCGGCATGGAAATATCACTCCCCACCAGGGACACATGACCGTCTGAAACAAAAGCGGAGAAATTCACATGATCTAAACCACAACTTCCTACTTCCACCCGCTCAGAAGAGGCAAGACCAGCATGTTTTTTTACAGGGACAGCAAAAGCAACGGGTTTAACATGGCCTGCTCGTTTAGGACATTCACGTTTCCAATGACCTTTGGCTTTGCAATAATGGCATAGGTCAGTGGGATCATAACGTGCATAACCACTTGCAACCCGTTCCAACCTACTGTCCAACTCAGAACCACCACCTTCCACATAATAGCAACCCTCTCCCCTGTAACCAAATTCACTACGAGCACGACACTCACGACCACCCCTGTGGGTGAGCACATACTCATCTGCTAGCACAGCAGCCTCAGCAGCTGTCGTCACATTATGCTCACTGATATATACAGCGAGGTGTCGAGGAACAGAGTTCTTAAACTGCTCCAACACAACCAGGTTACAGAGGTCAACAAAAGTACTAACTTTCAGGGAAGCACACCACCTTTTAAAATGAATCCCTAGCTCCCTGGCAAACTCAACATGGGATTGTTTGCCAGTCTTCTCCCGCATCCGAAACCTCTGTCTGTAAGCTTCTGGTACTAACTCGTATGCAGTTAAAACAGCCTGCTTCACAGTGACATAAACCTTACTTTGATCCACTGTAAGAGCAGAGTACGCCTCTTGAGCCTTGCCTGTCAAAACACACTGTAATAACAGCGTGCGATCTGAATCAGACCAACCCCTACTTTCGGCAACGCGCTCGAACAGGGAGAAAAATGTGTCAGGATCCCATTCTGAAAACTGAGGAACCAAACGCAGGTTGTTGGCTACATCAAAGGAGCTAGAAGTAGTCCTACCGGAGATATCCAAAGAGGCATAGCCTGCCCCTGCTGAACTCAACCTTCGCTCTTCCACCTCCAGTTACTTCACCTCCAGTCTTTTCTGTTCTATTCCAGCTTGTAACAAGAGTAATTCCCTTTTTTGTTCAAAAGTCAAACCACCAAAGACATCGGTTCCTAACAACGAACCGGCAGCCTGCAACTGAACTGGCTTAATCGCACCAGAATCAGTCAAATTAGCCCTGATGATTGCTTTAATACTCTCCTTGGAGCGTTTATCACCGACCTCTAGTTTGAAATGATCGGCGATTTTTAACAACTGTTCACGTGTACAGCGCTCCAACCCCTCCTCAGACGGATCCCCCAAAAAATCTTCAACAGCAGCCATGCCAGAAACCACTACCCACACAAAAACAAACAACCGAAAGCCAAAGTTTACCGTACCGGTAGCACCCCAAGTCAACAGAACCCAAACACAGCCACAACGACACAGCAGCCCTGCCCCTCTAACTACCGAAAGAAAAATCTAACTAAACTCCCCCCTAGTCTTCGGAAGTTACTTGTGGTGGGTATTTATGCACTGACGCCCGAGAGCCCGGAAAAGCAACCAATAAATGGCGACTCACCTGCAGCTCTGGATGTGCTCCCGAGACAACTGCTCTAACCACTTTCACAACACACTAATACCCCCCCCCCCCCCCACAACAGGCTCCATAAGGGAAACCGTTGTTAAGCCTAACAGGGACAGGACCACCGCTACTCACCAAGACTGGCTTGGGCCGACAACTCAGAAGCTGCTATCTAAACACAGACTCCAAATCAGATACAGAATGGCTACCACACTCACCAAACCACAATGCTCGTCAACGCTCCCCAACAAAACAAACCAGAATGCCACACCAAACGGGTCCAAACTGACGAGACCCCACTTGTCACGCCCAGCTCAAAGGCTATGACAAGAACGGGAGGCAGACGAGCAGCTCTAGGTCAAAAAACATTTATTTAGAAGACCCATGTGTAGCGACCACAACTTGTAGTAGCGCACAAGCGCTGCTGCCTGCTCCCACCAGATTCCACCTGGAAGCCAAACCAAGCAGGGCGTGGCTGGAATGAAACCAGCCTTTTAACAGCATCCAGGTGTGCTCAATCAGGCAGCCCAGCCATCCGACCACTTCCTGAAAGGAAAAAGAAAGAAAAGAAAAAGCAGAGATCCCTAGTGGACTGACGGGGTCGTCACATCACCATGTCATATTTTCACATGTCATTTTTCACAAGGTCAAATTTTCACCATGTCATATTTTCACCATGTCATTTTTCACCATGTCATATTTTCACCATGTCATTTTTCACAAGGTCATATTTTCACCATGTCATTTTTCACAAGGTCATATTTTCACCATGTAATTTTTCACCACGTCATATTTTTCACCATGTCATATTTTCATATTTTCACCAAGTCATATTTTCATCACGTCATTTTTCACAAGGTCATATTTTCACCAGGTCATATTTTCACCATGTAATTTTTCACCATGACATTTTTCACAAGGTCATATTTTCACAATGTCATATTTTCACCACGTCAAATTTTTCACCATGTCATATTTTCACCATGTCATTTTTCACCAGGACATATTTTCACCATGTAATTCTCCACCATGTCATATTTTCATCATGTCATTTTTCACCAGGACATATTTTCACCATGTAATTTTCCACCATGTCATATTTTCACCAGGTCATTTTTCACCAGGTCATATTTTCACCAGGTCATTTTTCACAAGGTCATATTTTTACCAGGTCATATTTTCGCCAGGTCATTCATACAATTATAAATGTCATGGTGCCAAACTAAAGATTTAAGTAGCAGGATAAATATTTTCACCATGTAATTTTTCACCATGTCATATTTTCACGTCATTTTTCACAAGGTCAAATTTTCACCAGGTCATATTCTCACCACCCGTTGCACAATGCACCCGACCCCTTTGGCCCCTCCGACAGGTGGTGAGCCCATTGGAAGGGGGACCCATGTTGCCTCTTCGGGCTGAGCCCGGCCGGGCTCCATGGGCAAAAGCCCGGCCACCAGACGCTCGCCAACGTGCCCCACCTCCAGGCCTGGCTCTAGAGTGGGGCCCCGGTGACCCGCGTCCGGGCGAGGGAACACGAGGTCCAATAATCTTACTCATCATAAGGGGCATTTTGGGCTGCGCTTTGTCTGGTCCCTCACCTAGGACCTGTCTGCCTTGGGTGACCCTACTAGGGGCTTAAAGCCCCTGACAGCATAGCTCCTAGGATCATTGGGACACTCAAACCCCTCCACCACGGTAAGGTGGCAGCCCAGGGAGGGGATGTCGTTTCATCTGACCTGCGGCCGTATGTCTTGGACACTCGGGTGAAGAGAGGGGCGGAGCTCTCCACCGACCACTACCTGGTGGTGAGTTGGCTCCGATGGCGGGGGAGGAAGCCGGTCCGACCGGGCAGGCCCAAACGCACTGTGAGGGTTTGCTGGGAACGTCTGGCAGAGTCCCCTGTGAGGCGGAGCTTTAACTCCGACCTCCGGGAGAACTTTAAACACGTCCCGAGGGAGGCGGGGGACATTGAGTCTGAATGGACCATGTTCCACGCCTCTATTGTTGAGGCGGCTAGTTGGAGCTGTGGCCGCAAGGTTGTCGGTGCATGTCACGGCGGCAACCCTCGAACCCGCTGGTGGACACCAGCGGTGAGGGAAGCCGTCAAGCTGAAGAAGGAGTCCTATCGGGCTTTTTTGGCCTGTGGGACTCCGGAAGCAGCTGATGTGTACCGGCAGTCGAAGCGGCAGGCGGCTCGGCTGGTCGCCGAGGCAAAAACTCGGGCGTGGGAAGAGTTCGGAGAGGCCATGGAGAAAGACTTCCGTACGGCTTCGAAGCGATTCTGGTCCACTATCCGGCGTCTCAGGAGGGGGAAGCAGTGCAGTACCAACACTGTTTACAGTGGGGGTGGTGTGCTGCTGACCTCGACTTGGGACGTCGTGTGTCGGTGGGCGGAATACTTCGAAGACCTCCTTAATCCCACCAACACCTCTTCCATTGAGGAAGCAGAGCCTGATGACTCTGGGTCGGGTCCTCCCATCTCTGGTGCTGAGGTTGCCGAGGTTGTTAAAAAGCTCCTCGGTGGCAAGGCTCCGGGGGTGGATGAGATTCGCCCTGAGTACCTTAAGGCTCTGGATGTTGTGGGGCTGTGTTGGTTAACGCGGCTCTGCAACATTGCGTGGACATCGGGGGCAGTTCCTCTGGATTGGCAGACTGGGGTGGTGGTCCCCCTATTTAAAAAGGGGGACCGGAGGGTGTGTTCCAACTACAGAGGAATCACACTCTTAAGCCTCCCTGGTAAGGTCTATTCAGGGGTTCTGGAAAGGAGGGTCCGTCGGATAGTCGAATCTCAGATTCAGGAAGAGCAGTGTGGTTTTCGTCCTGGCCGTGGAACACTGGACCAGCTCTATACCCTCAGCAGGATTCTTGAGGGGGCATGGGAGTTTGCCCAACCAGTCTACATGTGCTTTGTGGATCTGGAGAAGGCATTCGACTGTGTCCCCTGAGGGATCCTGTGGGGGGTACTCCGGGAGTATGGAGTACCGGACCCTTTAATAAGGGCTGTCAGGTCTCTGTACGACCGGTGTCAGAGTCTGGTCCGCATTGCCGGCAGTAGGTCGGACTCGTTTCCGGTGAGAGTTGGACTCCGCCAAGGTTGCCCTTTGTCACCGATTCTGTTCATAACTTTTATGGACAGAATTTCTAGGCGCAGCCAAGGTGTTGAGGGGATCCGTTTTGGTGGCCTTAGGATTGCGTCTCTGCTATTCGCGGATGACGTGGTCCTATTGTCTTCATCAGGGCATGATCTACAGCTCTCACTGGAGCGGTTCGCAGCCGAGTGCGAAGCGGCCGGGATGAAAATCAGTGCCTCCAAATCCGAGACCATGGTCTTGAACCGGAAAAGGGTAGAGTGCCTTCTCCGGGTTGGGGAGGATGTGCTGCCCCTAGTGGAGGAGTTCAAGTATCTTGGGGTCTTGTTCACGAATGAGGGGAGGATGGAGCGGGAGATCGACAGGCGGATTGGTGCAGCGTCTGCTGTGAAGCGGGCGGGCGCTGTACCGATCCGTTGTGGTGAAGAGAGAGCTGAGCCAAAAGGCGAAGCTCTCGATTTACCGGTCGATCTACGTTCCTACCCTCATCTATGGTCACGAGCTTTGGGTCGTGACCGAAAGAACGAGATCCCGGATCCAAGCGGCTGAAATTAGTTTTCTCCGTAGTGTGTCTGGGCTCTCCCTTAGAGATAGGATGAGGAGCTCAGTCATCCGGGGAGGACTCAGAGTAGAGCCGCTGCTCCTCCACGTCCAGAGGAGCCAGTTGAGGTGGCTCGGGCATCTGGTCAGGATGCCTCCTGGACGCCTCCCTGGTGAGGTGTTCCGGGCACGTCCCACCGGGAGGAGGCCCAGGGGAAGACCCAGGACACGCTGGAGGGACTATGTCTCCCGGCTGGCCTGGGAACGCCTTGGGATTCCTCCTGAGGAGCTGGCCCAAGTGGCTGGGGAGAGGGACGTCTGGGCCTCCCTACTGAAGCTGCTACCCCCGCGACCCGACCCCCTGGATAAGCGGAAGAAGACGGACGGACGGACGGACGGACATATTTTCACCATGTCATTTTTCACCATGTCATATTTTCACCATGTCATTTTTCACAAGGTCATAGTTTCACCATGTCATTTTTCACCATGTCATATTTTTCACCATGTTATATTTTCATATTTTTGACCATGTCATATTTTCACCATGTCATCTTTTGACCATGTCATTTTTCACGAGGTCATATTTTCACCAGGTCATATTTTCACCATGTCATTTTTCACCATGTTATATTTTCACGCCATTTTTCACAAGGTCAAATTGTCACCATGTCTTATCTTCACCATGCCATTTTTCACCATGTCATATTTTCACCACGTCATATTTTTCACAATGTCATATTTTCATATTTTCACCAGGTCATCTTTTCACCATGTCATATTTTCACCATGTCATCTTTTGACCATGTCATTTTTCACAAGGTCATATTTTCACCAGGTCATATTTTCACCATGTAATTTTTCACCACGTCATATTTTTCAACATGTCATATTTTCATATTTTGACCAAGTCATATTTTCATCATGTCATTTTCACAGTCATATTTTCACCATGTCATATTTTCACCACGTCATATTTTTCACAATGTCATATTTTCATATTTTCACCAGGTCATCTTTTCACCATGTAATTTTTCACCATGTGATATTTCTCAAGGTCAAATTTTCACTAGGTCATATTTTCTCCATGTCATTTTTCACCATGTCATATTTTTACCATGTCATTTTTCACAAGGTCATATTTTCATCATGTCATTTTTCAAGAGGTCATATTTTCACCATGTCATTTTTCACCACGTCATATTTTTTACCATGTCATATTTTCATATTTTTCACCATGTCATATTTTCATATTTTCACCATGTCATGTTTTCACCATGTCATTTTTGACAAGGTCATATTTTCACCAGTTCATATTTTCAGCAGGTCATTCATACAATTATAAATGTCACGGTATTTATAAAAAATATTTATCCTGCTAAGATTTAATTAGCAAGATAAATATTTTGTTTGTAAATGAAATATTTTTCCTGCATATTAAATATTTTCCAAACTAAATCATTAATTTGCAAACTAAGTATTTAGCTTGTTCCTAAATATTTAGAATGAAGCAAAATCTTAGCTTGCTAACTAAACGTTTAACTCAGATCTAAACATTTCTAGTATATCCTGCTACAGTCACGCCCACTGGTGTGTGTGTTTGTGTGTGTGTGTGTGTGGGGGGGGGGGGGGGGGGGATAAACATTTAGCTTACCAATAAATAGTTTGGAACTCTGTGAATGACCTGGTGAAAATATGAAAATGTGACATGGTGAAAAATATGAAAATATTACGTGGTGAAAAATTACATGGTGAAAATGACACGGTGACGCAAACACTCAGCATTATGGTAGTAGCGCCTGAGACTACTTTTCAAAATAAAAGAAACATGTTTAAGGCGTATCAACCTGTTTTATTTTTACACATATTATAGACTTCACTCCGTTGAATTTATTTTCACTGCTTTATGTAATATTTTTTTATTATTCAGGTCTGCTGGTGATTATGGAAATATATATATTTTGGTCACATTATAACAACTAAAAAACATTTTTCCCAGGTGACTACTTTCACTTACAGATGACACACGATCTCCAGATGTTACTCATCAGAGATGATGTGGAATTTCAAAATAAAAGCCACTCAAAAACGTTTAGTCAGTTTGACCTGTCGCTGTTAACCTTGCTACTAAACTGTATGTTCTCAGTGAAAACTGTTTCTTCAGCCTGACAGTAGAACATCTCCAGATGTTGCTCAACAACTTTCATCTACATCAGATCTGGATTAAACTTGTTGAGCAACATCTGGATATGTTCTGCTTTCAGGCTGAAGTGACGATATGAAAACACGCTTTAGTTGCAGCATTGACAGCAACTTAGGTCAACTTGACTTAACGTAGCGATTTTGAGTGGCTTTTATTTTGAAAAGCAGTCTCAAGTGTTACTACCGTAATGCTTGGTGTTCCATGACCCATAAAAACCAAGAGGCGGCTGGTTTGGCGCAGTTCCTGTGACGTGGAGGAGCTGCGCGTCACGCTCCTCCAGGCCGACGCGCTGAAGATGAGCAGAGGTTCGGAGGCTCCTGCAGACTGGACCTGCTCTGCTTCCTGTTGGTCCTTGAAGAGTGACCGGTCCATAAGAAACCCGCCAGACTTCAGGGAACCTGGACCAGAACCAGAACCAGAACCTGGACCTTCAGACACGGAGTAAGAGATGCAGCTGCTGTCGGTTCTGGAAACGGTTAAATAGCATCTTTCATCTGTTTAAAGTTCTGCTGACTCTTAAACTCTCCTGCCCTGGACCAGGTGGTTCTGGGCTGGTAGCAGAACCGTTCCGGCCCAGTTAGAGGTCTGTGGGGGTTGTTATCAGGTAGACTGCTCTGCCTGCGTCTGGCTGCGCATGGAGCGCACATGGAGACAGGCGCTCTGGATGGTTGACCCTGTGACTGTGGACACCGAGCAGAACCTGAGCAGAACCTGAGCAGAACCCGAGCACAACCGAAAACGGGCCCAGACCTGTTCCTGCACAGCTCCAGGACGCGTTTCTGTGGCTCATGAAGGCAGGTTTATCAGCGCTGTGGTTGATCTGTGGAAACGGTCCATTTAGATCAGGAGCTCTAATCGATCGCTGATCATTTCACTTTTTACACATTTTGGTTCTGGTTTAAATAAATGTTCTGCATAACATCAATAAGTTAATCTCAGCGGACATGTTTATTCAGCCCGGTCCATTTGGATCAGTGTTCCACTCATGCGCTCCTGTCCGGACTTTAAGTTTCACTTCTCAAGAAAACTGAAACTTAAAAGTGAAACTGTTTTTTTAAATGATGCAAAAAGTTTAAATGATTGTATTTCATAGACCAACCATCTGAAAATATGGCAACAAGTGAATCAAAAGTGGAATTAAGCAAGTTAAAAAGACTAAAGTCATGAAAAGTTCTGCAGACATGGATCCTCCTGTGCGGATTTATTCCCCTGCTGGAGGTTCTGAGAACCTTTTGGAGGGAAATAAATGGCATTAAATGCCGCTTTCAGGTAATAATAAGTCAATAAATAGATGTAAAAACGTCCCTTGGTGTCTTCAGGCATTTTAAAGTGAAAATACGTCAAAGTCAACAAAGCAGAGAGAATAAAATTAAAGCTGCTGCTGGTTCAGTTTATGAGTAAAATAATAACGATCAGAGTTGTTTTAAGAAATGAAGAAAAATAAAGCGGGCTGCTGGTACTTTGTAGTAAACTTTAACTGACATGAGGTTTTATGATGACAGAAGCTTTAAATCACTGTTTTTATTGCATTATAGCTGCATTTATGCCCCTAAATCTGACCAGTCTACAGGAAATGAAAGCATTGATTTTAATAATGTAATAGAACATGTCAGTACATTAACCGGAGAACCCGGTAAACAACAGGGGAAAGTTATTTAGTTGTAATGTGACCCTGAGTCCTTGTGTTACTACTGAGATGTTTATGCAAAGATCTGTGAAGTAGAATTTAAGCCACCTAACCCTTTCAGGATTAATGAACTGCATCTTAGAGGTTCCATGAAAACAGGTTTTTCTGGTCTCTGGTTCAGTTTGGTTGGACCTCTGACAGGTGAGTTACCTGCTGTATAATATGGGAAGTCTGAATACAAGTGCTTCATATTTATATTACAGTTAAATTCACAATATCACAACATTTAACCCAAGGTGTATAAAGCAATGTGCAACTTGTATAAAATGAGTTTTACTGATATATTCAGAGCTGATGAGCAACACGCACACTTCCTGTGATCAACCAATAAAAACAGAAGTCTTTCACGCGTTGGTTAATGCGCTCTGGCCTTCTGAGAGGAAAACGAATGCTCTCTGGGCTTATTAACGTTTGGAAAAACAACTGAAGACTGAGGCGCTGAGGGAAAGGCTATTTTAAAGAAGAACTTTATAGTGCTGCTAATAGGACTGTATGCAGAGAGAGCCCTGGGCTTGGTGCGCTGCTCTGACCTCCTGTTACCGCATGGCACGCCCAGCAGAGGTCCAGAACGGGACTTTTGGCTCCTGGTCATGCTGGAGATCAGCGAGGCTCTGCTGGGGTTGAGGCTCACCGCCGGCAGCTTGTCCGTGGCTCCATCACCAGGCTCATCTGGACGGCCTTCAGAAGGTGGCTGTAGAGCAGCAGGTGATCTGTCAGCTCCTCTGAGACCTGGGCAGTACAGACGCAGGGTTAGCCTATATTTATCATGTGGGCAGACAGAACGGAGTCTGAAGGCCGGTTCGTGTTCTGAAAGAAGACATTTTTCCTTTTCTTGTCTTTTGATGTCGTGTCAGGATGTGTTTTTTGTGACCGCAGGCTTCAGAGCTTCGTTAGAGAAAACCTGCTCACATAGCAGACACATCTGCACATATACGGTCCTGAGTGACGGAATAAACCATCATTTATATAATTTGCATTGTTCTGCCTGCATTTCTTCTTGTTTTCCGCCATGTTTGATTATAATGTGTGATTAAACATGGTTATATTATCGTGCTTGTCTGGGTTTTCAGAATCAGATAAGATAGGCTTTATTGATCTCACATTGGAGAAATTCACATGTCACATTGGCTCAGAGATACTTTAATAATCCCAGAGGGAAATTACTTTTGTTACACGCTCCAGATATACAAACATTTTTTTATATATTGATAGATTAAGTACACCAGCCTGCTCCTGCATATCTATTGAAGGCCCATCTTACCCCGGTTCCAGATTTGGCAGTGAATGAGCAATACGTTAATCAGAGGTAAAACATTGTAATATGCATATTAAATTTATTAGGAATTAAATATGGAGACAGAGTATTACATTACCATTATAAGATGCCATTATAGCGATTGGCGATGCAGGATTCCGTCTAATTTTTACAACTCTGAACACATCTTTTTAAGGGTGAGACCCTCCCATGTTTTTTAGGAGGAGGGGGAATCTGTTTCGAACAAAGGAACTCTCTTTCTGACCCACCCCCTCCGGCAATAAACCTTCATGTGTTATCCTACCCAGCAACAGGGGGAGACATACCTTACTGCCTAAGATATTTTTCTCAACAATATATACACAACATTCCACACAAAAATAATATAAATATATACACATAACCCTCTCTCTCTCTCTCTCTCTATCTCTCTCTCTCTCATATATATATATATATATATATATATATATATATATATATATATATATATATTTATTAGGGCTGGGCAAGTTAACGCGTTAATTTCGCGTTAACTCATTAGACTATTAACGGCGATATTTTCTTTAACGCGCATTAACGCATGTTGCTCACATGTTTTTATTTTGTGAAGGTCTGTTGCTGCGGTGTAGGGGTTTGAATCAGAACAGTAGGTGGCGATAATGCGCCAATAACCTCGCTGTCAGCCCAACCTCGGATTCAGAGAGGAACAAAGCTGACATGGGGAAGGCGGTGTTTCCCGCAGAAATTTGCTTAGGCGAGGCGGTGAGTTGGCGAACGGAACAAGTTTTGTGCGGAGCGGAGCGGGGGGGGGTCTGCTTAGACGCCGTCGGTGAAGTCGCTTCTCGTTTCAAAGTATCCATGTATTTTTGCCTGTTTTCCCCCTGCCATTCACTATATGCACGCGAGAAAGCAACAACAAAAAACCGCGTGTCAACGTCAAATAAACGCAAGCATATCGAGTTAGCAAGCATTTCAGTTTAAAGTTCTTCCAGCATCGAATATGACAGAAACAAGTTAGTTGTAACCACTGCCAAGTTACACTTTGGTATTGAACATAAAATGGTAATGCTGCTCCCTGCTGTTACCTCAGAAATTGCCTGTTTTTGGTAGATTTTTTCCCCATAAAGAGAATTCCCTGTCAGTGGCAATAAGCTTTAATTTATTATTATTGCTATTTTTTGTTTTACATGTTTAAGTTGAGCTTTACACTAAATATGTGTTACTGATAAGTGCTACAAATGTTACAACACTTTTGGCCGGATTTATTAGTTCTCCTAAATGCTGACAACCCAGGGTCCAGACCAGGAAGCAGAGCCGTAGTTTAACACACCTCTCTGCAGCTTCTGTACTGTTACCCACCCATTATCCTATTGAGACGGTGTCTTTCCCACGGCCAAAACTAAACAGATCAAAAACTGATCTAAAAGGAACAAATCATAAAAACCTAATAAAAATCAATACGGTTCACCTTGAACCTAAAAATAAAATAATTAAATGTGGTCTATTAAATATAAGGTCTCTCCCTCCAAAGACTTTGTTAGTTAATGAATTGATTTCTGATAAACAGATTGATTTGTTTTGTCTCACAGAAACCTGGCTACAAGAGGACTACGTTAGTATAAATGAGTCAACTCCCTCCAATTATTCAAATTTCCACATTCCCAGATCTGTGGGAAGAGGAGGAGGAGTGGCAACTATCTTTCAGTCTGATTTATTAATTAGTCCCAGGCCAACTAATAATTACAGTTCTTTTGAACATTTAACCCTCAGTTTCCCTCATCCAAACTGCAAAGCAATAAAACCTCTTCTGTTTGTTGTTTTGTATCGTCCACCAGGCCCTTACACTCAGTTTTTGGATGAGTTGTCAGATTTCTTATCTGATTTGGTGTTAAATACTGATAAGGTTATTATAGTGGGTGATTTTAACATCCATGTTGACACTGAATGTGATAACCTTAGTGTAGCCTTTAAAACTATCCTAGATTCAATTGGTTTTGCTCAAAATGTGCATAAACCGACGCACTCTCGGCTCCATACTTTAGACCTTGTTCTGACATATGGCATTGATTGTGAAGAATTAACAGTATTTCCTCACAACCCTGTCCTATCTGATCATTTTTTAATAACATTTGAGTTTAATCTAACTGAGTTCTGCACCCCCAAAAGAGGGTTCCATTATAGTAGATTTTTATCGGATAATGCTGTATCAAAACTTAAAGAGTCTGTCCCCTTTTTAATATCCTCAGTATTGCAGAAATGCCCTGTAGATGGCAGCATTGCTGTTTCTTCCCATTCACAAATCGATACCTTTGCTAACAATCTGACTTCCTCATTGCGTTCTGCATTAGACAATGTAGCTCCCTTGAAAAAGAAGGTGATTATTCACAGGAAGCTGGCTCCTTGGTTTAATTCAGAGCTGCGTTCCTTGAAGCACAATGTTAGGAAATTGGAGAGAAAATGGCGCTCTACACACCAAGAGGAATCCTACTTAATCTGGAGGGACAGACTATTGTTGTATAACAAGACCCTCCGCAGAGTTAGAGCAGCATATTTTTCATCATTAATTGAAGAGAATAAAAATAATCCTAGATTTCTCTTCAGTACAGTTGCCAAACTTACCCAGAGCCACAGCTCTGTTGATCCATCCATTCCCTTAGCTCTTAGTAGTAATGATTTTATGGGATTCTTCATAAATAAAATTGATGCCATTAAAAATAAAATAATTGGCATCCTCCCAAACATGATTACCTCGTCCTCAGTAAGTGAGGCAGCATTGGAGGAATCTTTAGAATCTGCGCAGTGTTTGAACTGTTTTGAAGCAGTAGAGCTTTCTGAGCTATCTAAAATTTTAGCTTCATCTAAACCTTCTACCTGTATGTTAGACCCAATCCCAACCAAGTTGTTTAAGGACATATTCCCTTTGATCAGTGGCACTATTGTAGACATGATTAATCTATCCTTAGTAAATGGATATGTACCACAGGTTTTGAAAGTAGCTGTTATTAAACCTTTACTTAAGAAACCTTCTCTTGATCAAGATGAGTTAGTAAATTACAGACCTATATCTAATCTTCTTTTCTTATCTAAAATTCTTGAGAAAGTAGTTGCTAATCAACTTTGTGAACATTTACAAAGTAATGACCTACTTGAGGAGTTTCAGTCAGGCTTCAGAGCTCATCATAGCACTGAAACAGCTCTGGTGAAGGTCACTAATGATATTCTCATGGCCTCAGATAATGGACTTGTGTCTATACTTGTCCTGTTAGATCTCAGTGCTGCATTTGATACAGTTGATCACAATATTCTCCTACAAAGACTTGAACATACTGTAGGGATTAAGGGGAAAGCATTAGGCTGGTTTAAATCTTATCTGTCAGACAGATTCCAATTTGTTCATGTTAATAATAAATCTTCCTCAAACTCTAGGGTCACTTGTGGAGTACCACAGGGTTCAGTCCTTGGACCAATTCTATTTACTATATATATGCTTCCGATTCGCAAAATTATCAGACAGCATGGCATTAATTTCCACTGTTATGCTGATGATACTCAGCTATATTTATCCATAAATCCTGATGAATCCAATCAACTACTTCGACTGCAGTCATGTCTTGATGACATCAAAAGCTGGATGACTTTAAATTTCCTGCATCTAAATTCTGACAAGACCGAAGTTGTAATCTTTGGGCCAGAGTCCTCAAAAAATAAACTTCTTAACCAATCACTTAATCTGGGTGGCATTAACTTGGCCCCTGGTAATAAAGTAAAAAATCTTGGTGTTATTTTTGACCAAGACATGTCATTTAAATCCCATATTAAACAGGTTTCCAGAGTTTCCTTTTTTCACCTCCGGAATATCGCCAAAATTAGAAAAATTCTGTCCAGGAGTGATGCTGAAAAACTAGTCCATGCATTTGTTACTTCAAGGCTGGACTATTGTAATTCTTTACTATCAGGAAGTCCACAAAATGCAGTTCAAAGCCTTCAGCTGATCCAAAATGCTGCAGCAAGAGTTCTGATGAAAATCAACAAGAGGGATCATATTTCTCCAATTTTAGCTTCCCTTCATTGGCTTCCTGTTAAATCAAGAATAGAATTTAAAATTCTTCTTCTAACGTATAAAGCCCTTTATAATCAAACTCCATCATATATCAGAGCTCTGATTACCCCGTATGTTCCTAACAGAGCACTTCGCTCTCAGACTGCAGGTCTGCTGGTGGTTCCTAGAGTCTCTAAAAGTAGAATGGGAGGCAGATCCTTTAGCTATCAGGCCACTCTCCTGTGGAACCAACTCCCAGTTTTGGTCCGTGAGGCAGACACCCTGTCTACTTTTAAGACTAGGCTTAAAACTTTTCTTTTTGACAAAAATTATAACTAGTGGCTCATGTTACTCTCAGCTACCTTTATAGTTTTACTGCTATAGGCTTAGGCTACTGGAGTATATCAGGATCTAATTTTCTCACTCTATTGAGTTCTACTGTTCTTCAATTATGCACTATGTGTTGTCATTTCTGCTTTAACTTTCTGTTCTCTCTCTTTTCTCTTCATAGTAGGTACACCTGGTCTGGCGTTCTGTTAACTGTGACATCATCCAGAGAAGACGGCTCACCCGCTACTACCATCTAATGTAGAACAGATTACTGGATCAATGTGTGCTTCTGTGCTTTTTTGTCTCTCTTGTTGTGTCTCTGTTCTGTCTTCTGTAACCCCAGTCGGTCGAGGCAGATGACCGTTCATACTGAGCCCGGTTCTGCCGGAGGTTTTTCCTTCCCGTTAATGGGTGGTTTTTCTTCCCACTGTCGCTTCATGCTTGCTCAGTATGAGGGATTGCAGCAAAGCCATGTACAATGCAGATGACTCTTCCTGTGGCTCTACGGTTCCCCAGGAGTGAATGCTGCTTGTCGGGACTTTGATGCAATCAACTGGTTTCCTTATATAGGACATTTTTGACCAATCTGTATAATCTGACCCAATCTGTATAATATGATTGAACTTGACTTTGTAAAGTGCCTTGAGATGACATGTTTCATGATTTGGCGCTATATAAATAAAATTGAATTGAATTGAATTGAATTGTTCATATGGCAGCAGAACATTAAAATAAAAGTGCTCTTTACACTACTTTTGAATTCATTCTTGGAGTTTGTAAATACAATGGGATTAATCGCGATTAAATATTTTAATTTTTGCCCAGCCCTAATATATATATATATATATATATATATATATATATATATATATATATATATATATATATATATATGTGTGTGAGGGGGGGGGTGTTGGAATCACTAAGGAGGGCGTTGTAGAGATTGATAGCCACAGGCAGGAATGATTTCCTGTGGCTCTCTGTGGAGCATCTGGGTGAGAGGAGTCTTCTGCTGAAGGAGCTCCTCTGCTGGGCCAGTGTGTCATGGAGAGGGTGTGAGACATTGTCTAAGATAGACTGAGCCTGGACAGCTTCCTCCTCTCTGTCACTGCCGTCAGAGTGTCCAGCTTCCCCCCCCCCCCCCCCCCCACATCCCCTGCCCTCCTGATCAGTTTGTTCAGTCTGTTGTTGTCAGCATGGTGATGGAAGAGGTGAGGATGAACTCAATGATGGAGGAGTAGAACTGCACCATCATTGTCCTTGGCAGGTTGAATTTCTTCAGCTGCATCAGGAAGTCCATCCTCTGCTGGGCTTTCTTGGTGAGGGAGTTGATGTTCAGCTCCCACTTTAGGTCCTGGGAGATGATAGTTCCCAGGAAGCAGAAAGACTCCACAGTGTCCATGGTGGAGTCACAGAGGGTGATGGGGGGAGCTGGGGCTGAGTTCTTCTTTACCCAACAGTGGAAGCAGGAGACTCGGCTTCTTGGTCTCAGACAACAGCTTTATTTTTACTTGGGAAACGATGAAAGTTTAAAATGTAAAGTTTTACGAGCCAAATTGTGGCGTCCCATTTGTGCCTGAGCAGTATAATCTAGAACATGCGGAACATCTGTCTCTCTGGCCTGGTTGCTTTCTAGCTGAATCTTTAGTCAAACTTCAGTTTTTGACTCTTTGGGTTTCCTTTAATCTCCAGAACCGACCAGAGGAGAGATGACGCTGTGGAGGAGCAGCGGTTCTGCTGTGCTTTGTGTGAGAACGTCCCGAAGGATGGGGTCTCCACCCGCTGTGGACGGAGCTGGGACCAGTCTGCTCCATGTGGACCCTCCTCCTGCCCACGGTGTGGAGGAACGTCCAGAACAATACTTGGTCAGTTTTGCCTCATGAAACACGTCCACAGTACTGGGTAACCTGCTTGTAGAACCACCAGAACCTTAATCATTTTAATTGATTAAAGGAACATTACGGAACATTTGCCAACATGTTCTGCTTTTGTTTGTGAGGTTAATGGAAACTAATTTACCCCTTCAGGTGTTGGTCTGCAAGATGTTCTAGAGGAACATAAGATCAGTCTGAGGAGGAGATGTGAACATGTGACTGAAGGAAGTGATGAACCAGGAAGTAGAACCCTCCTCAACAGGATCTACACTGATCTCTACATCACAGAGGGGCAGAGTGAAGAGGTTAATACCCAACATGAGGTGAAGCAGCTGGAGAGAGCTTCCAGGATCCAGAACCTCCATGACTGTCCAATCAGGTGCAACGACATCTTTAAAGCCTTACCTGACCAACATGGAGCCATCAGAGTGGTTCTGACCAACGGCGTCGCTGGTGTTGGAAAAACCTTCTCAGTGCAGAAGTTCACTCTGGACTGGGCCGAGGGCTTGGAGAACCAAGATGTCCATGTGGTGGTTCTGCTGTCGTTCAGGGAGCTGAACCTGATCAGAGGTGAGCAGCACAGTCTTCTCACGCTGCTCCATGTTTTCCATCCAACCCTCCAGAAGCTCCCAGCAGAGCAGCTGGGTCGCCAGAAACTTCTCTTCATCTTTGACGGCCTGGATGAAAGTAGACTTTCTCTGGACTTCAACCACAGTCGGCTTGTTTCTGACGTCACACAGAAGTCATCAGTCGACGTTCTGCTGACAAACCTCATCAAGGGGAACCTGCTTCCCTCGGCTCTGGTCTGGATCACCTCCAGACCTGCAGCGGCCAATCAGATCCCTCCTTCATGTGTTGACAGGGTAACAGAGGTACGAGGCTTCACCGACGCCCAGAAGGAGGAGTACTTCAGGAGGAGGTTCAGTGATGAAGAGCTGTCCAGCAGAATCATCTCCCACATCAAGACCTCCAGGAGCCTCCACATCATGTGTGGAATCCCAGTCTTCTGCTGGATCACTGCTACGGTTCTGGAGAACATGTTGACCACAGAGCAGGCAGGAGAGCTGCCCACGACCATGACTGACATGTACTCTCACTTCCTGCTGGTCCAGACCAGGAGGAAGAAGAACAAGTACCATGGAGGACATGGGAGGAGTCCACAGGAGCTGATGGAGGCTGACAGGGAAGTTCTCCTGAAGCTGGGGAGGCTGGCGTTTGAACATCTGGAGAAAGGAAACATCATGTTCTACCAAGAAGACCTGCAGCAGTGTGGTCTGGATGTCACAGAGGCCTCGGTGTACTCAGGAGTTTGTACAGAGATCTTCAAGAGAGAGAGCCTGATCTTCCAGAAAGCAATCTACTGCTTTGTTCATCTGAGCATTCAGGAGTTTCTGGCTGCAGTCTACATGTTCCACTGCTTCACCAGCAGCAACACAGAGGTGATGGAGAGATTCCTCCCTGTTGAGGAGGAAGATGAGTACAGTGATGAAGATGACAGTGGCTCTGATCTCTGGGAGAGCCATTTCGCCTCACTACCTGAATTTTTGCACAAAGTCATGAAGATGTCCTGGAGTAGTAGAACCGGCCACCTGGACCTGTTTGTCCGCTTCCTTCATGGCCTCTCTGTGGAGTCCAACCAGAGACTCTTAGGAGGCCTGCTGGGTCAGACGGAGAACAGTCCAGGAACCATCCAGAGAGTCATCAACAACCTGAAGGTGATGGAGGCTAAGTTCATCTCTCCTGACAGAAGCATCAACATCTTCCACTGTCTGATGGAGATGAAGGACCTCTCAGTTTATCAGGAGATCCAGCAGTTCCTGAAATCAGAGAACAGATCAGAGAAGGAGCTCTCAGAGATCCAGTGCTCAGCTCTGGCTTACATGCTGCAGATGTCAGAGGAGGTTCTGGATGAGTTGGACCTGGAGAAGTTCAACACATCATGGATGGGTCGACTCAGGTTGATCCCGGCCGTGAGGAACTGCAGGAAGGCTCGGTGAGTGCTGGCTGCAGCGTGCCCTGATCTTCTCAGTGGTTACTTCAGGTTTTGCTTCGGTCACATTTCTGTTTCCCCCAACTAGCCAGCATGTTGCTTATTGGTCAATAAATGATTATTGATCAATAATTTGCCAATAAATGATTATCGATCAATAATTGGCCAATAAATGATTATTGATCAATAGTTGGCCAATAAATGATTATTGATCCATAATTGGCCAATAAATGATTATTGATCAATAATTGGCCAATAAATGATTATTGATCCATAACTGGCCAATAAATGATTATTGATCCATAATTGGCCAATAAATCATTATTCATCAATAATTGGTCAATACATGATTATTGATCCATAATTGGCCAATAAATGATTATTGATCAATAATTGGCCAATCAATTGTTATTGATCAATAATTGGCCAATAACTTATTATTGATCCATAATTGGCCAATAAATGATTATTGATCAATAATTGGCCAATAAATGATTATTGATCAATAATTTGCCAATAAATGATTATTGATCAATAATTGGCCAATGAATTAGTATTGATCAATAATTGGCCAATAAATGGTTATTGATCCATAATTGGCCAATAAATGATTATTGGTCAATAATTGGCCAATAAATGATTATTCATCAATAATTGGCCAATAAATGATTATTGATCCATAATTGGCCAACAAATGATTATTGATCAATAATTTACCAATAAATGATTATTGATCCATAATTGGCCAATGAATTAGTATTGATCAATGATTGGCCAATAAATGATTATTGATCCATAATTGGCCAACAAATGATTATTGATCCATAGTTGGCCAATAAATCATTATTGATCCTTAATTGGCCAATAAATCATTATTCATCAATAATTGGCCAATGAATGATTATTGATCAATAATTGGCCAATAAATGATTATTGATCCATAATTGGTCAAATAAATGATTATTCATCAATAATTGGTCAATTAATGCTTATTGATAAATAATTGGCCAATAAATGGTTATTGGTCCATAATTGGCCAAAAAATATTATTAATCAATTGGCCAATAAATTATCATTCATCAATAATTGGGCAATCAATGATTATTCATCAATAATTGGGCAATCAATGATTATTCACCAATAATTGGTCAATAAATGCTTATTGATCAATAATTGGCCAATAAATGATTATTGATCAATACTTGGCCAATAAATGATTATTGATCCATAGTTGGCCAATAAATCATTATTGATCCTTAATTGGCCAATAAATCATTATTCATCAATAATTGGTCAATAAATGATTATTGATCCATAATTGGCCAATAAAGGATTATTGATCAATAATTGGTCAATAAATGCTTATTGATAAATAACCGGTCAAAAATTCCAAAAAACTAAAATAAAAAAAATAAAAAAATAAAAAACACCTGAACTTTTTTCCTAAGTTTGAAAAAGTTCAGTTTTTTTTAACTCTTATGGGATGACCATGACCTGAATGACTGAATGAATCTTCACCAGCAAACCGGTCAATAAATGATTATTGATCAGTAATCGGTCAATAAATAGTATTATTAGAGCAAGATGGGCTGCTGCATCACTTGAACATGTTTTCTGTCCTCAGACTTGCTGAATGCTGGCTCTCAGAGATCCACTATGAGGTGGTGGTTGCAGCGCTGAGCTGCCACTCTTCCCACCTGACAGGTCTGGATCTGACAGGCAGCAAGCTGCAGGACTCTGGGCTGCAGACTCTCAGCAAGGGGCTGGAGAGTCCATGCTGCAGACTGGAAACGCTCTGGTGAGGCCTCCTCTCCTCTTCCTGTAACACACTTGGCTTTGACAGATGCTGCTCTTTCAGGAGGCTTTTAATAGTAATTATTAGATTTCATAATAAATCTAATTATTATATGATAGTAAAAATACATTTTATATGTAAGGCACTATTCAGTGAGCTCACAGCGCATAAACAAGAAATGGCACAAAATAAAAATAAATTAAACTTCATGGATCAGTAGGAAATGCTTGTTTAAAAAGGAAAGTTTTTAAGGTTTTGTTTTAAAGCAGCGACTGTCCAGAGGAGTCAGAAGTATTTAGTTATTATTCAGGTGGAAGCATAGATGCTAGGCTTTATCATAGGCAGGGGTGGACTGGGACAAAAAATCGGCCCTGGCATTTTGGATTAGACTGGCCCACCACACTTTTTTTGTGTACTGAATGTGTATACCAACTGTGCAATACCAACTGTGCAATACCTTGATGCCAGTTTAATGGAAATTAGTGAGAGTGGACACTTAAAATACTTCCAAAATCTTAATTTATTAACACTGTAAAATGTAAACTCCCCCACAGCACAGCAACAATTCTTAAATCAGAGAGAGAGAGAGAGAGAGAAAGAGAGGTGTCACGGTCAATCACACATATTATCACGTTACATGATTATAAGAAGTTATTGTAAGTTGCTCATCAGATCTATTCAGTCTTCCAGATACTGTAGGGTAACATTGGACTAATGTGCACTCACTGTGTAAAAAAGGATGCCAATGACAAAATGAACCAGAGAAAGGCCTCACTTGTCATCATGGAAAGAAAGAAAATATATAATAACATAATATAAATTTTGTTTACTCAGTCATTTGTAATAAGTATTTTATTTATCTAATTTCCTAATTTTTGATCATATTTTCTTTAAAATCGCAGACTTTTCGCTATTTTTCATGTAAATCCTTGGTGGCGCTTCATAGCGAAGCCGGTGAGGCCGCAGCGAGCTTGGCCTCCCCTGGGATTGCGCAATCTCATGTTAACTGCGCTGGCTTCCATTCTGTGAATGCATCTTCCTGTCTCTAGATCATAAATTCAATTGTTCAAACAGTTATGAACTGATTTTCCACAATTTAATATATGTGGATTACGAATTGTGTTTTGGTCATCAAACTGTGTGCAGGTAACATGTTTTCGTGGTGCTGGGCGATCATAAACAGCAGAGAACTGGTTGTAGGTGAGGCCGGCAGTTCTTTGGCGAGTTTTGCTAAACAAATAAAGCACTAAAAAGACTCTAAACATCCAGCCGGAACAGGACTGATGAAGGAAGGCTTTCCTCCCTGGCAGTGAGCTCCATTGAGACTGAGAGAGTTTTAAAACCGAAGAAGATAAAGAGAACTTTTACTGGAAAATGATGATATTTTTGTTCAGAAAGAGCGCCGCAGGGACTTAAATTATAAGTAGAGGTAAGACAGCGATACTTATTCATGTTTTGTTTTTGTGATAAAATGTGCGTAATGTGGGTTATAGTTTTAGAATGTGTTACAAATGCAGAAATCCATCATAACTCATAAACTGTTACCAATCAAATGACACATTTTTTTTCATCAAAGAACCAATATTTTTCCATGTATCTTGGTGAATTTATTTGGCTCAATCAGTCTCCTTCAGCACTTTGCAACGAGTCTACTCTGTAGAGTGTATATATTTGTAAATCTGACTCTGATGACGTCAGTGCCTCACCAGCTATGAACTCTATCGCACGTCACTGACTTCAACCACCACCACCACCACCACCACCACCACCATATTTTACATCAGACACCGGAGCAGATGAATGGCCTGCTGTTGGGAACATGTCAGTCAGTTTAACACATTTCGCAGCGCCCGTTTGAAGAACTCGTTTCTTTTTTTCATGCAGTTTCTCTGCGCCTCCCTTGCGTTTCTTATCCATTACTACTGTGAACACCGCTGCACAAAGTTCCACATGGAGCGTGAAGGTGTTTTTCTACTTTATGATTGGCCTAGCCCTTTAGACTGTCAGGGATGATAACCAATGGGCTGCAGTAGCCTGTGGTAAGGGCCGGATGATCGGAACAGACTCTTGCACTGCTGATTTTATTTTTCTTCATGCATTATGCAAATATAACGAGGCAGATATATAACATAATAAAATAATAATAATAATAATAATAATAATAATAATAATAATACATATTATTAGTATACATGTCGGGTCTGCCGGCCCAAACAGCACGTCGGCCCACCGGGAAAATGCCCGGTACGCCCGATTACCAGTCCATGCCTGATCATAGGGCTGTCAGTTTTAACGCGTTATTAGTGCGTTAATTTTGTTAGACCATCACACCAACGTTTTTTTTAAAGCGCGTTAATCGCATGTCAAAACACACACACTGTTCCCTAATGTTTTTTCCCCGCAGCGCTCTCTGGAGTAGTTTCTAAACTACTTAAAGTTTAAAAATAAAACTAATGCCATGAAGGCAGATTTCTTATCTGATTTGGTGTTAAATACTGATAAGGTTATTATAGTGGGTGATTTTAACATCCATGTTGACACAGAATGTGATAACCTTAGTGTAGCCTTTAAAACTATCCTAGATTCAATTGGTTTTGCTCAAAATGTGCATAAACCGACGCACTCTTGGCTTCATACTTTAGACCTTGTGCTGACATATGGCATTGATTGTGAAGAATTAACAGTATTTCCTCACAACCCTGTCCTATCTGATCATTTTTTAATAACATTTGAGTTTAATCTAACTGAGTTCTCCACCCCCAAAAGAGGGTTCCATTATAGTAGATTTTATCGGATAATGCTGTATCAAAACTTAAAGAGTCTGTCCCCTTTTTAATATCCTCCGTATTGCAGAAATGCCCTGTAGATGGCAGCAATGTTGTTTCTTCCAATTCACAAATAGATGTCTTTGTAAACGGTATGACTTCGTCATTGCGTTCTGCATTAGACAATGTAGCTCCCCTGAAAAAGAAGGTGATTATTCACAGGAAGCTGGCTCCTTGGTTTAATTCAGAGCTGCGTTCCTTGAAGCACAATGTTAGGAAATTGGAGAGAAAATGGCGCTCTACACACCAAGAGGAATCCTACCTAATCTGGAGGGACAGTCTATTGTTGTATAACAAGACCCTTCGCAGAGTTAGAGCAGCATATTTTTCATCATTAATTGAGGAGAATAAGAATAATCCTAGATTTCTCTTCAGTACAGTTGCCAAACTTACCCAGAGTCACAGCTCTGTTGATCCATCCATTCCCTTAGCTCTTAGCAGTAATGATTTTATGGGATTCTTCATAAATAAAATTGATTCCATTAAAAATAAAATAATTGGCATCCTCCCAAACATGATTACCTCGTCCTCAGTAAGTGATGCAGCATTGGAGGAATCCTTAGAACCTGCGCAGTGTCTGAACAGTTTAAAAGCAGTAGAGCTTTCTGAGCTATCTAAAATTTTAGCTTCATCTAAACCTTCTACCTGTATGTTAGACCCAATCCCAACCAAGTTGTTTAAGGAGGTATTCCCTCTGATCAGTGGTCCTATTTTAGACATGATTAATCTATCCTTGGTAAATGGATATGTACCACAGGCTTTTAAAGTAGCTGTTATTAAACCTTTACTTAAGAAACCATCTCTTGATCAAGATGAGTTAGTAAATTACAGACCTATATCTAATCTTCTTTTCTTATCTAAAATTCTTGAGAAAGTAGTTGCTAATCAACTATGTGAACATTTACAAAGTAATGACCTACTTGAGGAGTTTCAGTCAGGCTTTAGAGCTCATCATAGCACTGAAGCAGCTCTGGTGAAGGTCACTAATGATATTCTCATGGCCTCAGATAATGGACTTGTGTCTGTACTTATCCTGTTAGATCTCAGTGCTGCATTTGATACAGTTGATCACAATATTCTCCTACAAAGACTTGAGCATACTGTAGGGATCAAGGGAAAAGCATTAGGCTGGTTTAAATCTTATCTGTCGGACAGATTCCAGTTTGTTCATGTTAATAATAAATCTTCTTCAAACTCTAGGGTCACCTGTGGAGTACCACAGGGTTCAATCCTTGGACCAATTCTATTTACTATATATATGCTTCCAATTGGCAAAATTATCAGACAGCATGGGATTAATTTCCACTGTTATGCTGATGACACTCAGCTATATTTATCCATAAATCCTGATGAATCCAATCAGTTACTTCGACTGCAGTCATGTCTTGATGACATCAAAAGGTGGATGACTTTAAATTTCCTGCATTTAAATTCTGACAAGACAGAAGTTGTAATCTTTGGGCCAGAGTCTTCAAAAAAATAAAGTTCTTAATCAATCACTTAATCTGGATGGCATAAACTTGGCCTCTGGTAATAAAGTTAAAAATCTTGGTGTTATTTTTGACCAAGACATGTCATTTAAATCCCATATTAAACAGGTTTCCAGAGTTTCCTTTATTTCACCTCAGGAATATCGCCAAAATTAGAAACATTCTGTCCAGGAGTGATGCTGAAAAACTAGTCCATGCATTTGTTACTTCAAGGCTGGACTATTGTAATTCTTTACTGTCAGGAAGTCCACAAAATGCAGTTCAAAGTCTTCAGCTGATCCAAAATGCTGCAGCAAGAGTTCTGATGAAAATCAACAAGAGGGATCATATTTCTCCTGTTTTAGCTTCCCTTTATTGGTTTCCTGTTAAATCAAGAATAGAATTTAAAATTCTCCTTCTAACATATAAAGCCCTTAATAATCAAGCTCCATCATATATCAGAGCTCTGATTACCCCGTATGTTCCTAACAGAGCACCTCGCTCTCAGACTGCAGGTCTGCTGATGGTTCCTAGAGTCTCTAAAAGTAGAATGGGAGGCAGATCCTTTAGCTATCAGGCTCCTCTCCTGTGGAACCAACTCCCAGTTTTGGTCCGTGAGGCAGACACCCTATCTACTTTTAAGACTAATCTTAAAACTTTCCTAATTGACAAAGCTTATAGTCAGAGTGGCTCATGTTACCCTGAGCTACCTCTATAGTTATGCTGCTACAGGCTTAGGCTGCTGGAGGACATCAGGGTCTAATTTTCTCACTCTACTGATTTCTACTGTTCTTCAGTCTACTGTTCTCCAATTTTGCATTGTATTACATTGAAATGACTGTCGTCATTTCAGCTTTTAACTTTTTGCTCTCTCTCTTTTTCTTCATAGTAGGTACACCTGGTCTGGCGTTCTGTTAACTGTGACATCATCCAGAGAAGACGGCTCACCCGCTACTACCATCTAATGTAGAACAGATTACTAGATCAATGTGTGCTTCTGTGCTTTTTTGTCTCTCTTGTTGTGTCTCTGCTCTGTCTTCTGTAACCCCAGTCGGTCGAGGCAGATGACCGTTCATACTGAGCCTGGTTCTGCTGGAGGTTTTCCTTCCCGTTAATGGGGAGTTTTTCTTCCCACTGTCGCTTCATGCTTGCTCAGTATGAGGGGATTGCAGCAAAGCCATGTACAATGCAGACGACTCTCCCTGTGGCTCTACGCTTCTCCAGGAGTGAATGCTGCTTGTCGGGACTTTGATGCAATCAACTGGTTTCCTTATATAGGACATTTTTGACCAATCTGTATAATCTGACCCAATCTGTATAATATGATTGAACTTGATTTTGTAAAGTGCCTTGAGATGACATGTTTCATGATTTGGCGCTATATAAATAAAATTGAATTGAATTGAATTGAATTGAATTGAATTGAATTGAATTGAATTGAATTGAATGAAGGAGCAAAGCTTGGACCGCCCACACAATGAATGATTAATCCAAGTAATTAGTCTAAACATAACTAATAATCCTGATGTTCTCTGGTCAAGGCTACAGCTGATGATGAAGGTTACCTGTGCATCCACCATCCTCATCACAGGTTCTTCCAGATCCGTCACACTCTGCTCTCCAGGCTCCGGGCTGACGCTCGGTGGCACATTGGTCACATTCTGTATCATCTCTGCTACAGACATCTTCACTCTGAGCTGCACACAGCTGCTGCGTTCTCCTACATTCTCTATTCTGACGGCCCCCCGCGGCCCCTGATGAAGCTGGACAGAGGCGTGATGATTCTAGCTGAATGTCTAACGTCTGTGTTGTTTGACGGTGTGTGAAACCAACAGCCTGGTGAACTGCGGACTCTCAGAGGTCGGCTGTGAAGCTTTGGGCTCAGCTTTGAAGGTGAATGCCTCTCTGACGGAGCTGGACCTGAGCCGGAACCACCTGCAGGACTCTGGAGTGGCCCGGCTGTCTGCTGAGCTGCAGAGTTCCTTGTCTAAACTGCAGACTCTCAGGTAAGACATCCTTCTACCGCCAAACAATAAGTGCAGTATTCCCCATGTGGAGGCAGCAGAACATGAGTCCAGGACGGTAACCCAGGCTGGGAAATACTGCAGAGATTAGATTCTATGAGCATGAATGGAGAGATTCCCTGGTTGCTGTGGTAGGAGTTAGCAAAGCAGATAAATGGCCGCTGATTAATGCTTGGATTTCATTTTCCTACGGTGTTTTCTTAGTGTTCATTTGTTTAGAAATGACCGGTGGGTTACGTTACGTATAATGTAGGTGCGGACTTTTAAGGGTCATTTTAAGGAACTTGTAACATCAGGGGCTTTAGCTCAGACCCATTTGTCCTTCTCTCCCCTCTAAAGGAGCCCTTTACAGTCTTCATTTATGCATTTTCCCCACTGTTTATCCAGCAGCTGGATCAGCGTAAAGACGCAGCGTGAACCCCAGCGTGCTTTAAGTGTGGCAGCTGAGGGAAAAATGTTGGACAGTATAGGCTTGATGAAACTCCGCCTCATTCACTAATGAGACCAACATGGATAGAATAATGATAATCTGTAGTGTTTTCTTATTGCCTGGATGTGAATCTGATAATTCATATTGTGCTTTTTATAATAAACTTAATATTTTCCTATCAAAGGTAGGAAACAAAGATTTCTCTTCCAGGGTCCAGTCAGCTATGTCCCCCAAATTAACATAATCTCACTCTTAATTTTTGGTAAAAATTGAGCGGTCTGGTGAGGATGAATATTTTGGCCGGTAAAAAATACGCCTGGCCGGTTGATTTTTACATCTAGCGGCCAACTTGGCCGGTGAATGAGGAAGTTAATTTCGGACACTGGGCCAGAGGACGTGAGAGCTGGTTCTGATGGGACGGCTTCCTTTCTCTCCTCCAGACTGAGGAACTGCAGCTTGTTAGAGATCAGCGGTGAGTCTGTGGGTCCGGCTCTGCTGTCCTCCCATCTGAAGCATCTGGACCTGAGTCAGAACACTCTGGAGGACTCGGGGGTGCAGCGGCTCTGCGTCTCCCTGGAGGATCCTCGCTGCAGGCTGGAGAGGCTGAGGTCAGGACGCCGCCTGCGTTTATTCAGCCAGAAACCCTGAAACCACCCTGTTCTGGTCTGAAGGTGTTCAGACCAGAACAGGGTGGTAGTAATTATTACACCTAACCCTGTAAATAATGCTAAGAAAAAACAAAAATAAAGATCTGTAAGAATGTCAGGTATATTTACAATAATAAGCCTCATAGATCCTTAATCCTTGGCCCTGCAGAGCCAAAAAAGGCAGATCATG